>NC_043972.1:13424359-13564359 GCF_902148855.1 Sphaeramia orbicularis
AGTGCATGTAGTCACTTTAACCATGACAGATGACAAATAAGAACATACATGTCTAAAGATAATATTTCATGTTAATATTTTCTGATAGAATTTAAACCATAGATAAGGAAACAATGAAGAAGAAAAAAAAAATTTTTAAATGTGGGGTCTGTACTCTGCTATTAACCCTTTATTATGCACTCATAGAAATACTCTGAAGTTCACAAGACTTTATTACTTTTGTGAAATTGTTTTAAGTTTTTTGTTGTCATGTAGGAAATCAAGGTCAGTGAAGTTACCATATTTGGTTCCTCGCCCATAAGTGGCAAAAATAAAAATCCAAGTATATATATTAAAAAATTGAAGAAAAAACATGTAATATGAAAATAACCTGTATTTGGTCCCATTAGAACCTGCCTTTTGTACCATTAGAACCTGTATTTGGTCCCAATAGAACCTGTCTTTTGTACCATTAGAACCTGTATTTGGTACCATTAGAACCTGTCTTTTGTACCATTAGAACCTGTATTTGGTCCAATTAGAACCTGTCTTTTGTACCATTAGAACCTGTTTTTGGTCCCATTAGAACCTGCCTTTTGTACCATTAGAAACTGTATTTGATGGGGGTGATCGGGGGGGCAACCAACCAATGAACCAACCAACCAACCAACCAATGTAAATACCATCAGGTTGTGACAGTTTTCTTCCACCTATATCCTACATTACTGACACTAATGTTCACCTGAACCAAACTGTCGCAGTCTCAGAATTTGTGAATGTCACAGTAAAGGTGGGGGCAAACATGACAAATTCATGGGGCCCAGCATTTGTGTGTGTGTGGGGGGGCATAGAGCAGTGGAGGGGGTCCAGTGGATACAGGTTAGAAGTCATGAAAGTTTTGTGTAAGATCCACTGAATAACAGAGGAATAGAACCAGGAGTTGGACGTTGAAAGTATGTAAAGTTTCACTTTCTTTTCACGCCAGCGTTAGTTACATTAGTTATGGACCGCACCCCCACATATATAACTTCCCCACCCACCCACCCCACCCTGCTCCGACAAAAACAACCCAAAACATCCCCCCCTCTGTTTTTTGGACAAATTACACCCTTCTTAGCCCCTCCCCTCCGACTCCTCAAGAATTGGGACACCCCTACCCCTTCACGTGAACGTGCAAAATGGAAGGGGAGGGGCCAAAGGGGGGAATTGGGATTGGGCCTCTGATCCATCCAGTGAACCTGGGGGCGTGCGTGTGTTTTCCAAAGCAGTATGAGATGTGTGGGTACGAAGGAGGTGAACGCTCTGATTACATGAGCAGAGGAGAAACGACAACAGTTTAAGTGAGCGGTAGAACCGTCTCAGCTGGACGTTTTTCTGCACTAATAAAAGTGTATGCAAACACACGAGACGACGACTTTGAAAGAATCCGGTTGCCATGGTGACTTTTTGCCCCACGGAGTCTGTGAATTCTGCTTCCTGTTCCTGAACCGCGGATGGAAGTGACACCATGTGACTGCTACCAACACATTTTCTCCACGGCTAGCCCCACCCAGCCTCCGACATCCGGCGCACAACACCCCCCAACCCCACCACCCCGCTTCTCCTTTGTTAAGCCAAGCTCGGAGTGCCATAGACACAGATGAAGGCGTGGAGAAAACACATGCCAAAAAGGCCCCCCTGCCACTCTCACTCTTGCACAGCGACAATGATAGGCTGTCATCACACAGCGATCAGCACTGTCACCCACAACATTGCCGTGCACAAACATGCACACATATACAAGTGTATGCGTGCGCTCCGACGCACACATACACACACACACACACACAAAACACAAACAGGCGTACGCACACATATACACAGGACCCACGGCTGTGAAAATCCGCACCAGCCTCGACAACACTGACAACCAAGTCACTGCTGTCACTTCAGTTATTTTTACACTGGGGCCTGACAACACATCAAAAATCCCTCTCGCTATGGGAACAACATGAGACCACTGCATCAAGCCCATTAGACGCCACGTGTCACATCAAATATCTAATTATCTGCTATTCAATATTCCCAATTAAGTTAGAGATGTTCCGTATGCACATTCACACAATAATTTAGCCCAGTGTTGTGTATGCGAACAGGGACGGTAGTGCTAGGCTAGCTGTACAAAGACTCGGAGAACACGACTGTCCTGCTGACAGAGGCTGAGGTGGATCCTGCACAGACTGACTGCTTGTTGTGGTTCAGTCCTGTTTTTTGTTTTTTTTTTTAAGATAAATTCTGACCAGAAACAAAGAGAAGGAGCGACAGATATTGTGGTATTTCAGTCCAGGCCGGTGGAGGAAGAGTTAAGTTTGTTGGCCCTGGTGTCTGTCAGCGAGCAGAAGGCAGCGATGTGATGAGTCTGATTGGCGGCCGATGGCAGTGAGATCAGTGGCGGGGCTGTGCGATGGATGCCATCTTGGCCGGCTTGTGATGTGCAGTTTGTCGCCCAGGCTTCACTAGGAAGGAAAGCCTTGAAAATACTGCTGGCTGTCACTCAGACAGAAATGTGGTGTTGTTCCAAAGAAAGAAAAAAAGCCCTTCACCGGATACCTTTTTGTTTGCTATCTGTTCCTTTAGCGCCACATGGCTCAGGTGCCGGAGTAGTAAATAAAAAGATCAACTGTACCCACAGTCGAATCAGGCGGAAAATAAGAAGAAGAAGAATAAGAAGAAGGCATTTGTGTTTGTAAAGTTTTCAGTTTATGTTCATAACTCGTGTAACGTTTTTATTGAAGATTTTAATTCAATAATAGGTTTTGATTTGAACAGTTCAGCCTCAATTACAGAGTATTTTATAAAACTGAATAATTATTAGAATAGAAGAGAATAGAATGGAATCACATAGAACAGAATAGAATAATAGAATGGAATGGAATAGAACAGAATAGAATAACATAGAATAGAACGGAATAGAATGGAATAGAATCACATAGAACAGAATAACATAGAATAGAGCAGAATAGAACGGAATGGAATAGAATGGAATCGCATAGAGCAAAATAGAATAACATAGAATAGAACAGATTTGAATAGAATAGAATTACATAGAATAGAATAGAACGCACACACAGAGTGAATCCAGTGTCAAATATGCAGAATATACAGGTGACAGTTGGGACGATAGTGTTAAGTGTTTTTAAGTCTAGTGGGTGGAGTCATGTCCTGTGTGTGTGTGTGTGTGTGTGTGTGTGTGTGTGTGTGTGTGTGTGTATGTATGTCATTTGCATGTGTTCATAATGAGCATCTGAATCACTGAGTTTCATCATATTTTGTGACTGTCAACATATAAACAGACATAAGATCAGGTTCTATGTTAGAACCATTCAGCTCTAAACTGGTGTAAATGTCTGATGAAACTGATGTTGGAGGTTTTATACTTCCATAACCTACTCATTCACTCCGACCTCAGGTTTTACACCAGCAGAACTAAGTACCACTGCTTTGACTTCTGCTGTTGAATCAAGTCTGATTTTAGGAGGTTTGTTGTTTGGAAAGTGTAAAATTGGTCAATCCAAGTTTTAGTCAATGCTGCCTTTTTGCAGCATTGAACAATATCGACAAACACCATGGTTTTATATAGTGGGTTTGTATATGGTTTTGTAAAATAACATTATTCTTCTAAACCAATAGACTCTGTTTCACCTGTTGTGGATTTAACTGTTTGGAGTAGGGTTGTCATACATGTGGGTCCAATCTGTCTGTTGGATGAATTTACAAAGTACAATTTAGCACTGAAGAAATTAACAATCAAGAATATTAAAAAGCAGACCAGTAAGATCTAAGGTAAAATAACCACATAATAACCTGTAAATAATGACTCCAAATTTTCTTCTTGGTTTAATGTGAAAAAAAACAAAAAACCAGTTACAATATGAAAACATTTATATTTACAAACTATTCTTTAACAGTAAAATGTGAATAACCTGAACAAATATGAACTTCTTCATATGTCCAAAGAAAATTGTGCAAAAAAAGTGCAATTTTAACAATATTCTGTCTGTTACTAAATATTTTGTGCCTTTGTAGATCAAAACTATAATGTACATGTATAAATGATAAATTAAAGCATAATATTGTTCAAATTTTACTTAATTTTCTTCAGAAATTTAATATTTTCCAGGTTATTCATATTTTTGTAAAATGATAGTTTGTAAATATTGTCTTAATTTATGAATTATCAAGTTATAAGGTTATTTTGCACTAAAACAATGAGAAAAATTGGAGTTGTCATTATTTATAATTTAATAACTAATATAATATAATAATAATATATTTTAATTTATTAGTTAATGTGTTATTTGACTGGGCCGGTCCACTGGAGATCTAACTGGGCTGAATGAGGAACCTGAACTAACATGAGTTTGACAGTCCTGGTGTAGATGATGCAAATATCCACTAGTCAATGGGTTGTCTCCGTTCAGGGAGGAGCTCTGAGCTGACCCCCCCCATTTTCTCCATTAGCCTCGTTTCTCCAGAACAGAATGGGATTAAACACAGTTAAAACCTTCCACTTCTCCTTTTGAAATTTAGTGACAAAACAGGCAAATTAAGCCTTTGCCCCATGTACCCCCCCCCCCTTTGCTTCCACCCCCCTCATATGTTTGTAGCCTGAAGCGAGGATCGCCACCTCGTCGTAGACAGTCTTTGGAGGACGGAGGGTCAGCGTCGCCTGCAGGCACAGGGCCCCTCGGAGCCGCTGGAGCCGAGGCCCCGGTGCATGTGGTGACCATGAACAAACACAGTAACAACGACAAGACACAAGAACATCAGCTGTATGGGGGGGCAGCACAGCTGACATGTTTACAAAGATCCAGTAACAGTTGAAGAGGATGTTTGAGTGATAGAACCACCACAGTCCTCCAGTGTTTAGTCCAAATCCACTTCAGGATCCAACTGAGTCACAGACATGTCTGTATTTAACCCTTAGATCAGGAACATCAAAGTCAGAACAGTTCAGGTTCTACATTCAGACCAATAGGACCTGAAGTGGACCAGAACCAGTCAAATAATAACAGTAAAAATGAAGTAAAATTACATGATGAAAATGTTTACGTTTACAAAATGACATGAATAACAGGAAGTTTCTTAAGAAAAATAAGGACAGTTTCACAATATTATATCAGTTCATCATTTATACATGTTCATTATAATGTACAGATCACAGTGGATCTAAAATACACATAATATTTAATAACAGACAGAATGTTAGTACAAATATACTGGTATATATGAAGACAGTTCAGGTTGGTCAGATTTGTCCAGATTATTGAGTTTTTTGGTGAAAGGATAGTTTGTAAATGTAAACATTTTCATGTCATTTTGCTTTTTTACAATGAAACAAAGAGAAAACTTTATATTTGTCATTATTTACAGGTTATTATGATGGTATTTTACTGGTTCTGATCCATTTTAGATCATATTGGTCTGTATGTGGCACCTGAGTTAAAATGATTGTTAATGTCTTGAGTGTATTTTTTCCATTTCATATGTTCTTCTCATGGGCCAGACTGGACCCTTTGGTGGTCCGGTTTTGGCCCACGGGCCTTATGTTTGACACCTGTGATCTAAGGCTTAAATAAATGCACGTTTTTTGGAGGATGAGAACATGAACTGTGCCGTGGTATTTAAACCTTCAGATTAAGAACAGAAGCATCTTTTCAGAACCGACCCGTCAGACTGTGGGCTGAACCTGTTGGTCATCGCTGTAGAACCAGACCATATGACTCTGGAGTTTTATGAGTCCTCTTGTGTCTTTTCAAACCTCAGACGTGGTCCTTATCAGACGGTCTCTCCCTGGGGATCGTCACCCTTTGCGGCGTCTGTTTCCACCTAACAGAGCTTTCCCTGACACAAAGGCATCTCTCGTCTATCTGCAAAGCTTCCTGAAGTGTTTATCCACCAGAACTGACAGAGAGCTGACTTTAATTAGCACCGTCTCCCTTTTTACCCCCCCCCCCCCATCATCATCATCAGATTGCATAACTTCCAAGTCGACTGTATATTCATTTGGTTTTTCTTCACTGATGTTTTTGAAGGACCGGTTCACAGCGAGCCGGCTGCTCTCCTCATTTATGGCACATAATTAAAACCAAATGACAATTCCACTCTGCTATTTAATTAACCACTTTAGATAAAGCAAACACACATACAGTATGGTACAGCCACGCAGATACACGCCGCACACGCAGACACGTGCACGTACCAACACATGGTATGGTCCGTAAACCCACATGCACGCCCCCCCAGTCCTCTCGGTCTCGCAGAAACAGGTCACACCCCCAAAGTCTTATTAAAAACCATAATATTTCAATCTGGGGCTTTTACTGACTTTGACTGTATTCAAAGGGGGGAGTGGCCCCTCCCTCAGGGGGTGTCAGTCAACTTGACACCCTGTAAATACTCTTTCAAGCTCCTGTTTCAGCTCTTCCCCCCTCTGTCCAATCATTTGTGAGTTTTCTCAGTGTTAATGATGAAGGGTTTAATTCATCATAACAGTATTCGCACAACCTCTAATTAGCAGCAACACTCATACAACAATGCCAGCGTTATCTCCTCATGCAAATGAGCTCTCAGTCTGTTGCGTTTGCTAATTTTATGAAACGGCAGGGCGATAACTACGCAGCCTGTGCTAATCTTCCCTGCGTTTAACCCTGGTTTTCTTTTTAATCCGCCATCCATAACAAACAAACAACAAACAATAATCCTATTATCGGCTTCGCGATTCTTCTTCTTTTGACTTTTTTTTATTTGACTTCAATTTAATCTCAATTATAGGCCGAGGGAACGGTGACAGACATGCACTTTGTCTGCACATCCAGATTTTTGCTCAGATGAGCTTATGGAGCTACTCAATACCAGTCCCCTGGTAGACGACGGCTGATAACAGCCATAGAATATTATGTCAGTGAAAAGAAAGGGTTAATTATCAGCCATGTTGTTCCTTCTGCCACAGAGGGGCTGGAGTTTAACCCTTTAACACCCAGAGATACTTTTATAGCAGTTCCCAAATGAATCTGTTTAACCTTTAAGTCATTTATCAGCATTTATTCTAGTATTATCCTCTGTATTTTGGATTCTTTTAGTGTAAATCAGGCTTTTTCTTGTATTTCAGTGTTTTTCAACATTGGGGTTGCCTGAAATTTCTAGTAATTGATAAAAAAAACAAAAAACTTACTAATAAAAACAAAGTCTGTGTTGAGTTGACAGAGCCAATCCCAATCCATAGCAGACAAACTGGTTGTGAAACTGCAGCACTGTGGTTCTGTTTATGTGTCAAATGTTCATTGTGGTCGGTTTCAGATGCTGCAGCTCTTTCATAATTAATAGTTTGAGTTCTTGTTTGTTGAGTATTGATTGTCAGCCTTGTAAATCCAAGATGGACTGACTGTACATATCCTGACCAAGGAAAATCCAATTCTCCCTTTGTGCAGTAATCTACACCTGGCTTTACTGCATCTGTCCACAATAATAGACATTATATAGACTAAATTATATAGACGAATTGGCAGCCATGCTTCTGTCTGTCTGCCTCAGGGCAACTGTGGCTACATATGTAGTTTACCACCACCAGAGGGAGAATGTGAGAGCAAATGAATAATGGATCAATAATGTAAAGCGCTTTGGGTGTCTAGAAAAGTGCTATATAAAATCTAATCCATTATGGTTATTATTATTAAATGTTCTCTAAAATTAACCTGGATTTGAAACGTAGGATAGAAAACTATTATAGGATCAACTAGAAGCACTCGGAGAGCGCAGACCTCCGCCAAGGCTGATCAGTGGCCCCCCCCCGTGGGCCCCCCCACGCCAAGGAGGTTATGTTTTTGCCAGGGTTTGTTTGTCTGTCTGTTTGTTTGTTTGTCTGTCCGTTAGTGTGCAACATAACTCAAAAAGTTATGGACAGATTTTGATGAAATTTTCTGGTCTGTGCCCCCCCCGTGGGCCCCCCCAACGCCTATCACCACCAAAATTTAATCATTTCTTCCTTATCCCATTTCCAACAAACCCTGAAAATTTCATCAAAATCTGTGCATAACTTTTTGAGTTATGTTGCACACTAACGGACAGACAAACAAACAAACAGACAAACAAACAAACCCTGGCAAAAACATAACCTCCTTGGCGGAGGTAATAACAAATTAATTTGAGAAAAAAAAAAAGTCTCTGTTTTAAAATGGGGTCAGGAGTAAAAAAGGTTGGAAACCACTGCTATAGTTAAGTCACTGATCATGTAAATGTTCATTAAAGCTCGGTTTAGAGTTGATGGTTATTCTGTCAGAAACAGATCAAACTGAATAAACAGTGTCTTTTCAGTCCAATCTGTCATCAACTGAACATAAACCCAGTGTGTCCATCCACTGGCATTGATCCAACTCCATGGGTTTATTATTTTTTTCCCTCAGTTTCATTCATTTTGGTGCTTATTTTGTTCTTTTTGTTTGTTTGGGTTTTTTTGTCAATTTGTTTTATTGATTTTCTTCATTTCATTGATTACTTTGGCTGTTTTTATTCATTTTCTTGTTATTTCTTTTTCTTCTTAATATTTCATTCAGTTTGTGGCTTATTTTGTTCTCGGTGCTGATTATTTTTGTCCATTTTTATTATATACTTTGGCTGTTTTTGCTCTAATTTTATTCTTTTCAGTCATTCCAGTCATTTTTTGCTATTTTTTTATTTTTTTTTCTTTTTGCTCATTTTAATTACTATTTAATATATAAAATCAAAAAACCCAGTGTGTTCACCCACTGTCATTGATCCAACTCCATGGGTTTGTTATATTTAGTTTGCTAATTTTGTTCTTGTTGCTTATAATTTTTGTCAATTTCTTATTCATTTTGTTCATTTTATTGATTACTTTGGCTGTTTTTCTTTATTTTCTTGCTTATTTTATTCTTTTTTACTCAATTTCAGTCCTTTTTTTTATTGTTTTTCATGTTCCTTATTATTTTTGCAGTTTTATTTACTATTTAATACATATCATCAAAAAAAAACAAAAAAAAAAAACAGTGTCTCCATCCACTGTCATTGATCCAACATCCAAATGGGTCATATCTGATGTACATGTCTGATGTTTGTTCATTTTGTTTGTACCTGTGTTTGTTCCTTTTTATGCTCATTTTGTTGATTTATTATTAATTTTTTATTATTAATTTTTCTTTTTGTTCATTTTGTAACTTACTTTATTCTTTTTTTTTTTACTTTAATTTAGTACATTTTTTGCTTATTTTTTCCACATTATTTATTTTGTAGGGTTTTTTTTTTCTCCATTTTTGTTCATTTCCATCCACTGTCATTGATCCAACTCCATGGGTTTACTGGTGAATCAATGTTGTAGAAGATGACGGTGTTTCCACGGTAACTATGGAGCCTCTGAACATCCAAATATGGTCATATCTGATGACCATGAAAAGATGAAGAACTGTATTTGACACCAATTATTGACATGGATTGATAGGATTAGTGGATCGACAGGTATGAAATAGTTTAGATCAGTAGATGGTTTAGGTTTTTGAGCGTTATTTGCTAATTTTTCAAGTATTTAGCTCATTTTCTCCTCACTTTAGATGGATTTCTTCACTTGTATGACACATTTCACAATTTTTTGGATATTTTTTTCCTCCTTTTCCAGAATATTTTCTCATTTTACATGTTTTTGTACATTTTATTCTATGAATAATTGTGATAAAACTGTATTTTACACCGATTATTGACATGTATTGATAGTTATAGTGGATCAGCAGGTATAAAACAGTTTAGATCAGTAGATAATGGAACTGTTTGGGTGTTTATGGGTTAACATGGTCACATTCTCTAGGATTTGGCCTGATTTTGTGGAATTCTATCTCTAATTTCTAAGCGTGTGATCAAAGCTGGGCCCTACACAGGCTGTATGTAGTGTAGAAGGGTAGGTGGGGGGGGGGGGGGGTCAGTGGCGGGGGGAGTGGGTGGTCTGGCTTGTTATGGCCCTGGGTTCACTAACCTTGTCCATATTGACAGCTCCTGCTATTAGGGGACACAACTGTGAGGGATCCCTGTGGTTAGATTAGTGAGAGATGAATGCTCCACGCCACCCTGTGAATAAGAATGAATGTGAGTGAGGGGATGCAGGCCTGATTACCCACTCTACCTGTTGTCACGGTGGGAGAAAACATCAGGTATTGTCTTGCCCACCTAAGCGACACAGCAATAACACCATCCAATCCTCTGGTAATTTAGACTATAATTTGGTCATTGAAATACACTTAAATTCACAGTGTGTTATCTGTGCTTAGGCATAAACACGCCTCCAAGTCGCAGCTGATGGATGTTTCAGCTCCGACTCCCACCTAGTGAAGATATTCTGCTTTTTGGAAAATAAGAAACACAATGTATTTCAGCTAAATATTATTCAAGCTCCGTTCACACTGCAGCCAAATGAGGCCCATTCTGATTTTTCTGCCCATGTGTGACCTGTATCCGATCTGTTAAAGGAGCGATATTTGTCTTTTTTAACGAAATTCTAAATTTTTACAACATTTCCCTGTGGTCTCCATGAACTGTAAATGCTCTGCTTGGGTCTGAATTCTTCATTAATTCAACTCCACAGGTCCATCTTCAACCCTATTTAGAACAGAATAGAATAGAATGTCTTTATTGTCATTGTACAGGTACAATGAAATTTAAAAAGTGCAATCGACCTAGGTACCATAAAAAGTATGAATAATGTATATGAAAGAGCATAAAAACTGGCTTAGAGTCTGGTTTTGACCAACTCGTTGTGTAAAGTGGCATGAGATAACTTTTGTTATGATTTGGCGCTATATTAATAAAATTTGATTGATTGATAAATTTGATTGATTGACAAAATAAGCCACAAACTGAACAAAAGTGAAGAAGAAAAAAATCAAGTAAAACAAGAATTCATTAATTCACCAGTAAAACCCATGGAGTTGGATCAATAGCAGATGTCGTAGATGCTTGTTTTTATGTTCAGGCATTGATATAGCTACTGAAAAAGTCACTTTTTCTTCAGTTTTCTCTGTTTCTGGTATAATAATCCTCAACTTTAATCTGAGTTTTCATAAACATCTACATGATCAGTGAATTAAATATAGAAAATACCTGATTTTCACTGAAAAAAGCCAAATAAAGGAGATAATTTTCCAATAAATGGTGATAAATCACATAAATCAAAAAGTTAACAAATTTCTTCATCAAAAGGACATATGAGACAGAAGGACGCTGTTGTTGACAGTAGAGACAAAAGGAAAGGAAATATGTTTGTATACATTATATTAACTCTTAATCAGCCCTGAGCATGGTAAAGAGTTGAGTTGATAATATTTATTTTGTTGTTGTGTTTTTCTTTTTTTGTGTTTAATAGATCTGTTGGTTTGTTGTATAATTTGTTTTTATTTTTATATTATGTCTGTGTGGTTCCTTATGTCAAAGTACATGTTTATGTAAAATTATAATAATAATAGAAAAAAAAAAGTTACATTCAGATAAAAACTCCTTTGTGGACTGCCCCACTGGTACTTCTAGGTGTTTAAGGGTTAAAGTGTTGATCAGTTGATATTTGTTGAACACCAAACCATCATTTACCTGTTGAATATATACATAGAACCTGTGTGTTTTCAAACTGGGTCAGATCAGACAATTACAGGGCTGTAGGGGGCTGGTGTCAGGGGTGAGATGTTAAAGAGGGAGGGGGGGTGTGGGGGCATCTAATGGATAGAGGTGGTGGTTGGTCTGTCGGAGCCCACCAGCCATTCCCTTAAAGATGTAATGACATCTCATAATTAGCATAATGTCCCAACTTGTCTGCTGCTTTTAGCTGTCACACTGTATTTGTGTGAGCCCGGCCAATTACAACAGAGACGAGGGAGGGGGAGGGGCCGGGGGAGGGGCCGGGGGAGGGGCAGGGGGCTATACAATGGGGGCAAAGAGAAACTCACATTCCAGTGGCTGTAAGTCACAATGGAAGTGCAGAGAGTGTTGATAAGAGAAGACGTGACAATAGAGTGAAAATGAGCCAGAAGGAAGAGCTGCTGTGGGTTCACGCACACATGTTCAAGTAGGAGAAAAAGAAAGTAGAAACAAAGGCACTGAGCTGGTTAAAAAATACATGTCAGATGCAGTGGGACGTAGATGGAAACATCACGGATCAGTTTTGTTTCTTTATTAGTTTAGTTCAGGGGTTCCCGAAGTGGGGTACCCGCACCCCCAGGGGTACTTGGAAGAAACCCGGGGGGTAAAAAAATGCATTAAATAAGTCATAATGTACTGAATACAAAATAAATAAAGAGAATTAATGCTGAAATATAAAACACAATAAATACATTCATATCATAGTTTTATTGTCAATCATCTTGTTGAAGCTTTGGTAACATTTGAAGAACATTTATATTTGATATGATTCAAAAGGACTATTTGAGTAGATAAGAAATTATTTTATGTTGATGAAAGGTTCATTTGTTAATGACTAATTTTTTTATTTTTCTTAGTGATGAAAGAGGACACTTTTCAGTTTATATTATGCACAAAATTTACTTTTAAAAATGGGTTATTTTTTATATATTAAAGTTAAATATATATTGTTTGTTTACAAAGTTTTGACACAGGAACACATTTTTTGCCAAATTTTTTTCAGTCAAAAACACTGAAGTTGGGGGTACTTGGATAAGAAAAATATATTTCAGGGGGTACTTCCCTGTAAAAAGTCTATTTCAGGGGGTACTCCACTGTAAAAAGTATATTCTAGGGGGTACTCCGTTGTAAAAAGTCTATGTCAGGGGGTACTCTGCTGTAAAAAGTCTATTTTAGGGGCTACTCCGCTGTAAAAAGTCTATTTCAGGAGGTACTCCACTGTAAAAAGTCTATTCCAGGGGGTACTCTCCCGTAAAAAGTCTATTTCAGGGGTACTCTGCTGTAAAAAGTCTATTTTAGGGGTACTCCGCTGTAAGAACTCTATTCCAGGGGGTACTTCGCTGTAAAAACTCTATTTCAGGGGGTACTCTGCTGTAAAAAGTCTATTTCAGGGGGTGCTCTACTGTAAAAAGTTTAAGAACCACTGGTTTAGTTCAATAATTTTAACATCCATCAATGTGTGAAATGAAAAACACATTTTACTGACCTAAATCAGGGACGTCAAACCCATTTTATTCAGGTTCCACATTCAGCCCAGTTTGATCTTCAGTGGATCAGAACCAGCCAAATAATAGCATATCCTGTAAATAATGACAACTCCAAATATTTCTCTGTTTTAGTGCAACTTTAAGCTGAACTTTAATGAACATGTACATGATCAGTGAATTAAATATAGGAAAATACAGGATTTGCACAGAAAAGAATCCAAAATATAGAGGATAATATAATTGGAAATGGTGATAAATCACATGAGAGAAGTTAGATAAAGATAAAAATTTCTTTGGGATCTAACACTAAAGTAGCTCTGGGTTTTTATGGGTTCAGTTAGAATCAGAACCCAGTTTATTACCATGTAAGTAAACAGGGTTCACATTAGTAGGAAGTTGCTTCAGTGGTTCCAGTCTTGATAACAGACCAGATCCACTTTTCTAGACTCAAACTAGTATTTTTCTGTTTTATTCTTGTTTTAATAGTTTATAATAAATGTTCTATTTCTTATGTGTCCTGTTCATACGCAGACGAGCATCCTCCTGTCACACAGCTGAATAAACCTGCATCCGAAGCCTCTCTATTCATCACACTGGTTTTAATCCATCTCCATATGATTCCTGCCCCCCCCCCCCCCCCATACATCCAGGTCTCAGCAGCCTTATATATAATGTATCTGAACAGAAAAGAAATGGAGGTGACAGAGTCAGTAGTTACTATGATCAAATATCATAGCTGGAGGCTAACTGGGCATCAGGGCCCACTGACAGAGCCCATCCACCGGGAGCGCAGCAGTGGGGGTGGGGGTGGGGGGGTCCATGTCTGTGCTGCAGCTAAAGGATGGCTCTGTGCTCCTATAAATCACCATTGCGGAGGCTAATCTCTCAGGGTCTCTGGCAGGATAAATACTTTGCTTATAGATCCAACACGCCTCAGTCTCCGCCACTCATTGGGCACGCTCAGTAGGCACAAGGCCTCCCTGGGCACGGCGCAGGCGTTCCCCCTTAAATCATCCCTCATTCTCATCCTTTTTCACTCCCTCCTTTCAGCGCTGAGAGGCCGAGCGGCGACTGCAAGAGGGATGACAGAGATATCATTCTCATTTCTCTTTATTTCCTCACACTTCCCCTCAGTGTAAAAAAAAAGACGCTCACTCTCAAGTCTTTTAATCTCATATTTTATCTGCACGTCCGATTTTTTTAATGAGAGGGTAATTTGGACAGGGGTGGGGTGGGGGGGCTTCATATGGGGTAAGGAAGCTGTCAAAATATTCAGGTGCATGCGACACATATGTGTGAATAATAGTCTGTAGTCGTGCAAAAATACATGTGTGTAAACTTAAATGGGTTCGATCGTACGTCAGAATCCGAATCCTCTTTATCGGCTGAGTATGTGAACACGTACAAGGAATTTGGCTTCGGTTTTTACATTGCTCACGACATACAGTTCCAACATGAACCCAATCACATGTATTGAAAATGGAAATGCATTGTTTGTATTTTATCAGAATAGAAATGAATAAGTTCAGACACATATTCAAACATATATTGAATATATATATCATTATATTCAATAATGTGTAATATCTGTTTACTGTTTACAGTCTCTCACAGTATTATTTTCATGCTATTTATCTTCATCTATCTTTCTTATCATCACAGTTGCACTGTTTAAGTTCTGTTTTTCACAAATATTCTTAGTTTGCAGTATTTTCATGTAAATTACTTAACTTTACGTAACTGTACTGTCCTTTTTTTCCTGGTATTTGTTGTTTGTCTTTAAATCCTTCGCACTGACCCAGAGAGCTCCACTTCAATTCCGTTATTTGGTAACATGACAATAAAAATATTTAGAATCTGATTCTGACACAAGGAATTACAAACAGGAGGTACATCGATGGTCACAAACCCAATCTTTATGGACCTTTTCATCTCCACCCTCTTCGGATTTACCTGACTCTGTTTGGAGTCCATGCAGTTAAATGAGTTCTATCAAATGCGAACTTTGACCTACTTTTCCTAAAATGTAATCACATCTATTCTGAGTCAGTGGTAATCTATAAACACAGTGCGGTATGAATTCAACCAATAGTTTTGCTGCTAAAGTGTAAACAAACAAACAAACTGAACCAAAAACGATAGCCCTTGCCTCCCCGTCAGAGGGTGAGGTCATAAATGCAGTAAATCCAACAGGGCCGGCGCTTGGGCCCAAACCACATAAATCCTCATCCTCATCCCGACACACGACACGTTCTTTTCGCTGCTTTTACAAAAATAAAGACTTCACTGAAACGACCTGTTGGGAAAGATCCTTTTTTTTTCAGTGTAGGAATCCTTCTCAATCCCCTTTTTTCCAGCGTACCGGTGTCACCACAGAAGTAAAATGCGTCGTCTCCATTGTTTGTGCGGTGACAGGAGCGTTCTCTCATTTCCAGGACAGTTCACTCTATTGTTCAAACGTGCACATTTAAAACTGCCATGCTCTCCATTTTGTACGTTTTGTATTTGCATGTCCCCTGCTTCACCTCTTTCATCTGTGTGATGGTGAGGTAAAGACATCCTCCCCCTCACTGCCTCTCCTCCCTCTCCTTCCTCCTCATCCCTCTCTTGTTCCCTCTCTCTGTAATCTGGCCCTGTCTGTAACAGTGGAGGTGCTGCCTGATTGAAACAAACGGCCGCTGATTGCTGATCAGCCAGCTGTAAAGCCTGGCAAGGATATGAGCTAATGAAAAAAATGGACCTGATTTGAGAGGCAGCGAGCGTCGCTCACCCTTCGAGCCCCGCTGTCCCCTGCTGTTACCCTCTATCCTTCCATTCCTCCCTCGTCTTCCTCCCATCACCTCCTCCTCCTCACCCCGCCTGCCCATCATTGTCAAGCATCCTTACTGGGAGAGAGAGTAGAGAGATGGGATGGGTTAAAGATGGGTTGAGCCACTGATTGTTGAATAGAGATAAAAAGGAATTAAGACACGAGTGTAGCTGTTGATTTCCTGGGTCTGTTTGCATACATCTGTGGATCCTTTACAACAGGATGTGATCATGACAACATTCTGCAGAGGGAGTCCATGTTGGACACTCCTCTCCACTACTGACGGATGTGTTGTATGTCATTTATTAGAGAAAACACGCATGAGCACATGTATGAGCGGAACCGTTCAGCAGACGGCAGCTTTAACGGTAGCTTTATTCAAGATTCAAGACACACAACAGAATTTAGACAGTGGTTCTGAGCTAAGAAGGAGCAAACTTAAATACTCAGATATATTCAATGACAACAACAGACAACACACGGTAGAATATGTGCAACATGTAGTTAGCCTCATAGCATCATTACTTAACTCAGTGGTTGGCAAAATTTTTACAGTGAAGTACTCCCTGAAATAGACTTTTTACAGCGGAGTACCCCCTGAAATAGACTTTTTACAGCGGAGTACCTCCTGAAATAGACTTTTTACAGCGGAGTACCCCCAAAATAGTCTTTTTACAGTGGAGTATCCCCTGAAACAAACTTTTTACAGCGGAGTACCCCTAAAATAGACTTTTTACAGTGGAGTACCCCTGAAATAGACTTTTTTTATACAAGTACTCCCAACTCTCACGTACACTGAAAAAAACTAGGCCAAATTTTCCAAACTTTGTAAACAATTTAAACTGTAATATATATAAAAAATAACAAATTTGTAAAGTACTTTTGTGTAAAACGTAAACTGAAAAGTTTCCTCTTTCATTGGTAAGAAAAATAAATAAATTGGTTGTTGATTAATAAATAAACCTTTCATCAACAAAAAATAATTCCTTATGTACTCAAACTCATTTTGAATAATCTAAAATATAAATGTTCTTCAAATGTTACCAAAGCTTTAATAAGATGATTGACAATAAAGCTATTATATGAATGCATTTATTGTGTTTTATATTTCAGCAATAATTCTCATTATTTATTTTGTATTCAGTACATGCACTGTAAAAAATCTAAATCTGACCAAGTGTATTTCTCTCATTTCTAGTCCAAATATCTCATCACACTTAAAATCACACAGAGTCACCTAAAGAGGAACTTTTCAGTGAGATATAAGAACTGATTTCTAGACAATAGATCTGGAAAATCTGATTTCAACAAATCTGACCAAGATAATTTTCATTTGTTCCATTGGCAGATTTTTTTTTTTTTCTTAATTCAAACATCAGTATTTTGTATTAATTTTTTAACTTGTTTTTAGAGGGACATTTTTTCCAGTGTGATGACTTATTTAATGTATTTTTCCCAAAATATTCCAAGTACCCCTAGGAGTGCAGGTATCCCACTTTAGGAACCCCTGCTCTAAGGGTTTACTTTTGTCCGTTTGTGTATGAGTTGGATAATTATGCTGTGAGGTTAACAATATATAAAAGAAGGAAAGTACCACCAGTCTGTACAGTGAATAAATATTATATGTGTAATATTCTGTGCTAATGAATCTCAGCAGATAAGTGTAAACGTGGGTGATCTCACTAACATTTCTAACATAAAGAATCAGAATCAATCATTCCATGTTTCTCATTTGTTTTATGTTCCTGCTTCAACAACCTACGAGTCATTTATTATAAAACAGTACAAAGGATACTATAACAGCATACAAAGCCAAGTGTGCACTCATAATGGAGCATTTAGGCCACACAGAACATCTTGTGTTTGTTTTTGCACATTTTGATCATTTCCCCTCCCCATTTTGATGCATACAAAGGCACAAAGTAGCACACCCTGACCTCCTCATCTTGTAGGGTCAGCGCTAAAGTGGGCAATAATTGCCAGTGGCAACTCATTAGAATTGGAGATTTGGTGAAAGTAAAGTGCAAAAAATAAGAGCAAACACACAAATAAATGCCCGCACATGTGGTAGTGGCAGACGTGAAGGCACACGCACGAAGGCGAGCGTGCACACGTCGACGAAGCCAAGACGATAAATTAAAATCTTCATGACCCTGTGTACACAGAATTAGCCACAGGGCCAACAGACCTGCATTAGAACAGAACACAGTAACACAGACCAGCTCTAATTGGAGGTCATTATTTAAGCTGCAAACGGGAAGAGGCTGAACACTCTCATTTTCAATCCTCTTTTTCCTTCTTTTTTATTTGACAGGCGCAGTAAATTAAGAAAGTGGTGATATTTAATACCTTTTAACCTCCCCGAGACAGTTTTCTGATCAATTACTAGAGCAGCCTGTAATTGTTAGCCTGGATAATGATTCCACATGTGAGAGAGCAGCGCTAAGATGAAGCCCTGAGTGCAATTACCTTAAACCCCTCAAGTGTACTGGTGTCTGGAGAGGACATTATAGAAACAGAGGGTTAGGAAGACACGCCGCCGTAGGAGCAGTGCATGTTGGGAACTGATCTGACAGTGATGAGTAAACCCTGCTCATGTTCCTCTGACTCATCACGTCACATCCATAAGTCAAGACAATATAGACCGTGGAAATGATCACAGTGTTCAAGCAGAAATACACGGAACGGTATAAAATAAGAGAAAAAATGTCTTATATTTACATTATTCATGACATTTACCCTGCAAAAAAGGCCTGTACAAAAATAAGAACATGAAACTCATTATTGGGTTAAAATGTCTTACTTCAGTAGAATTATCTGTCAGTGCAATAAAAAAAACACATCAAGTTTTATTAAAATAAGAAAATATTATATAAGGACTATAAAATGAGATAATTCTTATTTTAAGCAGAAAATACTTGTTTCACGTCTTCATATTAAGATTTTTTAATCTATGGTATATTTATTATGTTATATGGTCTTATTGAGATGTAATGACTCTATATAGATAGATAAATAGATAAAAATCTAAATCTTACTAAGTGTGTTTTTCTCATTTCTAGTCCAAATATCTCATCACACTTAAAAGAAGACAGAATCACCTAAAGAGGAACTTTTCAGTGAGATATAAGAACTGATTTTTTGACAATAGATCTGGAAAATCTGATTTCAACAAATCTGACCAAGATAATTTTCACTTGTTCCATTTGCAGATTTTTTTTGCTGAATTCAAGCTTGAATTAAGTCCATTACCTAAAATGTTCAGTTGTCGGTTGAATGGGACAGAGCAGCACAGCTACCAACCTGGAGGGGGCGGGGCCTGAAGTGGCTCATGTGCATTTAAAGGGCTAGCGCTCCAAACCACCTTCCTGGTGTCATTACTCAGAAATAGGTTTGAAGACTGACCTGTGGAGTTGAATGACCAATTCAGAGCCAAGCAGAGCATTTACAGTTTATGGAGACCACAGGGAAATGTGGGAAAAGGAAGAATAACATTTAAAAAAGACTATCACTGCTTAACATGTTCATACATCGTAGACATGCTTATTTCTAGATTTGATCTGAATTCATGAAATCTTGTTCAGTGTGATTCTCTTGCTGTATGGACAGATGTTTCACTTGTTTTGACCTTTGTCCTCAGATTTAGTGTTTTTATATGGTTTTTAAACACCCCTTTTTTGCAGTGCACTCTTGAAATTGCACTTATTTTTCTTAACACATGTCAGGTTGTACATGCTTGTTGAGGTTATTCATATTTTCATAATGCAATTTGACTTTTTTCACACTAAAACAAAATGAAACCTTTGGATTATTAGGTATGTCAAAGTTATTCTGCCTGTTATTGGACTGGTCCGGCCCACTTTAGACCACATTGTACTGTATTTGGAACCTGAACTAGACTGAGTTTGACCCCCATGATGTTCAGTAACATGGAGGTGAATCCACTTCTGCAGATATCAGTGTCGATATTTATTTATTTATTGATCTATTTATTTATTTAGACCAAATACAGTTAAGTTTCCCTGTGGAAACAAAAGTTCAAACTAATGAACGAATACCACATTTTAATTTTTATTGTGTTTTGTGGAGACACTCTTTGTTCATGAGTCAAACCATATATTAATATGAGTCTAACATTTGTACTTTATGAATTAATAAAGTTCTTGAGCCCTAATTCGATTCCGTCCACCCTGAACCGGCGCCAGGGTTTTGCATAAAGTGCAAGATCCACGAGGGAGACGTGGAAAGAGTGTGAACAAACAGACATTTTGAAGCCAACAGAATGGTTGATTTGTTCAAATATTGAACAGTTGGTGGTGTTCTCTGGCTCGGTGACCCGGCGCTCACAGCAGGCAGAGCCGAGTGGCGTGGCCTGACCCCGCGTCTGCAGCCGGAGAGGAGACGGGCAGAAAAGGACGAGGGCGAATAAAATACCAGCCATAAGAAGCTCCCACTAAACTCCACCACAGTGAACCCCCCACCCCCACCCCCCACACACACCGCCCCCCCTCCTCCCCCGGCATCAAATATGTTAAGGCCATCTGCTTTTTTACACCAGTAAACAACAATACCCTGTCAATAGCCGACCGCAGGGCCGCTGCACTACACTTGTTTCATACTGAAACCAGATAAATTACTCCAGTAGTTGTAGAAGTTAAAGGTCCATCGCATCCATTATTTTGGGTTGGTACAAGCTCAGACTGGAACAGAGGTATTTGTTATCTCCTGGATTTTCTCTGTTGTACCTGTTTCTATTTTCTGATGTTTTGTCATCACTCATTTATTCTTCACACCAGCTGGTATTGGGTGAAACTTAAAAACCTTTATTTCTGCACAAAGAACCAGCTCCATATAATAATAATAATAATAATAATAATAATAATAATAATAATAATAATAATAATAATAATAATGGTTTAGATTTATATAGTGCTTTTCTATGAACACATATTCAAAGTGCGTACATTGGATCCATTATTCATTCCCTCACACATTTACACTCTGGTGGAGTTAAACTACATGTATCTGTTTATTCCTATGGACCAGGGCTGTTAAAGTCATGTTAGTGGAGCTCCACGCTGCTGCATTTATGTCTGCAGTGGCAACAAACCTGGAAACAACTTCATTTTGTCTTCCTACTGAAGCTGCGTGGAGCTCCTCTTCCCACAATGCACATCACGACAAATTTCCAAAAATGCCCTAGTGACTAGGGCTGTGTATTGGCAAGAATCTGGCGATACGATACAAATCATAATACTAGGATCACGATTTGATATATCATGATACTGTTAAAAAGGCGATATTTGGTTTGTTTCTTTTTTTAAATGATTATTTCCTTTGAAGAATTTAATTCCACCAGAAATTTGCACAAATACTGAACACATTTTTACTTGATCACATCAGGATCTAATCCTATATCACAAAATTTTCCTGTTAAAACCTAAATTCTGTTTTACAGACATTACAGTTTAAGATCCTGTGCAAATGTTCATATTCTATTAGTTCAGAACTAACATCATAACATTATTTTAGTTCGGTCCCATCAAAGGAACTAACGTTATTTAATAAAAGAGTGTTAAATAATAATAAATAAAATGTAAACAAAAAAATGAACCTCCACAATATCTGCATTTGAATAAATACCAAAAATTTTGAGACAGTACTTTTTAATATCAGTGCAGTATTGTGAAATGAAATATCACGATATATTGCAGAACCGATATTTTCTTACACTCCTACTAGTGACCTATTGACTCTGTAAACACACGGTTTATTTATGGTGGAGTACACTAAGAAAATGTTCACCGTGAGGGCAGAGATTCAGGTGAATAATCATAGAAAGACTTATGGATTAGTGATACTAAGGATATGACTGGGGTTTGGCAGAATGGATGAAAAATTGGTGACAAACGTCATACACAACTATTAAACATTTCCATCACAGATGTAATGGAAAAACAAAATGACGATGCACTGGTCTCAACAAAAAAACAAAACAGATAAAACACTTGTAAACAGAATAAAATCATCAGTATAAAAATATATAAATATCCATAAATAACTAATACACACTTCT
Organism: Sphaeramia orbicularis; assembly: GCF_902148855.1. Taxonomy (NCBI): domain Eukaryota; kingdom Metazoa; phylum Chordata; class Actinopteri; order Kurtiformes; family Apogonidae; genus Sphaeramia; species Sphaeramia orbicularis. The sequence continues at coordinate 13,446,378 of NC_043972.1, forward strand.
CTTATTTTCTAGTTTTACTTTAGTCCTTTTCCATTGATCCTCAAATTGCATGAATTTAACTTGTGCATAAAAATTTGTCTAATGGAAAAATGACACTTTTGCCAAAACTCGTTTTTTGATGAAAAGTTTTTGTTCTTGCAAGACATGTTTTTTTGTAGTGAAATAGGTATAATGTGTAAAACTGCAATGGAAAGACCTTTTTAGTCACATCAACAAAAAAAACAAAAAACAGATGTTGATGGATGTTAGAACAAGAGAAGAAGAGTTTAAACCAAACGTGTACATATGTGTGGACATACCAGGAAACTACATCAGTTTAGAATTTAGTTGGAGATAGAGGGGGAACGAGCTTTCTGGATTCAAAACACAGATTTATGTTCATGTTTATGGAATGACTTCTACTGACATCTACCAGAATAAAGAAACTAATCAGCACATTTAGGACTGCATGGAAAAACCGACATTACACACTTATGTTTTGAACACATTTAGGAAATATTGGTTCAGTTTAGCTCAGATGGACGATGGAAAAGGGACTAGTGTTATTATAATGTTCTTTTATTTAGCGATGAACACCTTTTTTAAACACACGTAGACACCGTTCACAAACCATCGTCTGAAAAAGCGAATGATGCTTCACCATCAGTGGAGTGGAAGTCCCTCAACGATCAGGCCTTTATAATGATTTACCTTCACAGCCACTGAGATGATCCACGCAGCAGATGTTTTACACTTTCTGACCATTTATTTGTGGAGCGGGAAAGCGAAGGGGGGAGGAGGGGGGGGTATAATTAGGATTTATGGAGTGAATCTGCAGAGTTGCAAAGGCGACTGATGATCCCTCCTGTAAGAAGTGTCTTTGTCTGCCAGGTGAGGGATAACGGACGGCGCCATGTTGACAAGGGCAAGGACAAGGAGCTGGATGTTTTAGCATCGCTCACCGGGTCCCTCATCCGCTTAGCACAGATGAACACACAGATACGCAACTCTGCACTCACACACACACACACACACACACACACACCCTGAACATGTCTATTTAACACTATACACTAGAGCAATTAATTGATTGGGTGCTTGAAGCGAATGCAGAAATTCACGATTCGATTAATCAACTTGAATTGATTGAAGGGAAATATTCAATTGCAGTTTTCCTGAATTGAAGCTTCTTTGTGTGTCACAATAAGTGTCCGTGTGAAACACAACAGTGGAACCATGTTTAACAGCAGAGAAATGAAGGAAACAAAGCTTTGATTCAGGAGAATTGTGGTTGAATGATTTTTTTGGATCACTTGGAGTCGATTAGTCGGTTGCAGCTCTATAATACACATGAACCTCACACACACCTGCATGAGCAAAGGATAACTTATGGAACTGCATTAAGGGTTAATGATAACTAGGGCTGTAAGAAAATATTGATTCTACAGTATATTGCGATATTTCATTTCGCGATACTGTATCGATATTAAAAAGTACCTGTAAGTTGCTGCCTTATCGGCCTATAGGTGACCTATTTTTCATATTCTTCTGCTCCATGCCAACATGCATCCACAGGATAAATGAGGTGGCGCAGATATCACAGTGCATTCTACAGGTAATGGGATTACATTGCTGAATGGACAGACAGACGAACAGACAACAAAACCATTCCAGTACCCCTTTGGGCAGAAGTTGGCTGAGGGGTAAAAATGAAAAACAGAAAACCACCTATATTTCCAAAGTCTGTTTATTGGTGCCATAGCAACAAGATGTATAACTTCTATAACCTGTTTTACGGCGTACAAACACCTCTGAAATTATACCTGCTGTTCTGTATCTAGAAGATCCTTTGAACAGAGTCTGACTTACCTTAATTTAGATCAGAACATTAGTATTATATGGTTTTGTAATAACATTTCAGAACATATAGAAACAGTGAAGTTTTTTTTGTGTGTGTGTGTGTGTAATGAGTACGTTGGACTTGTCCGTCCAGTCCGTCCAGGTCAAACACTCACTGAAGACAGTCCTCCTTATGTAAATGTGATACTTCTGTTGGAGTATTTCATTGGGGGCCAAGTTCGTCCAAACTCCGTCGGCTGAACTGGCCTAATGGGGACTGGACCAGATGACTCGCATTTGTATTTGTGTGTCTGTCGGAGCCTCTGGCCCGGAGCCTGACGCTCGCCAGCGGTCATTAAATTGGTTATTTACAGTAAACAGTGCTATAATGCTGTCACAACCTCTCCCTCGTCCTTCCACGAAGCTTCGGCCAATGTTTGGTGGCGAGAAGAGCGAGTGTTAAATCGGTATCGAAGTGACGTTATCGGACTTCTTTCTCTCTCTCTTTTTTACGATGGATGTGGAGCAGGGTTTGTTTGTCTAAATGTTAGCACTTTGGAAGAGCTCCACAGCTGTGGGCGCCCAGATCACATTGGAGGTTTGACTGCACGCGCATACACACACACACACACACACACACACACACACACACACACACTGATCACACTGCTCACTCACACTCTGACAGGCAGCCATGTTGGGCTGGCAGCTCAACAACACAAAGCTTTTATCTGTCAGTGGTCAAGCCTGACTGAACCCCCGCTACATTATAGGCACTCTCACACACCCGCGGACACACACTCACACGCTCACACCGACTCACAAACGCACACATGCACTTTGAAAAACTGCCATTTCTATTTTTTTTTCTTTTTAAAACCTGGCTCAAATCAGCTCTTTTCCGGAAATTAGCCATCTGTGCTGCCCGTGAGTGACAGAATGTTCATATCAATCCTTCCAGGAGATGATGAGCACCCCGTCTGCACAGACAACACCCACACACACACACGCACACACACACACACGCCCACACATGCACACACACATGCACATACACACACACACACACACGCTCACATACACACACACACACACATTTCCAGGAGCGAGTCATTTGTGAATTTGTTTCTACTATAGATAATGGCATGAAGTGAACCTTCCCTTTGAAACAGATTAATTCTGTTCTCATTCCCATGGACACTCACAATATGACCACATGACACACAACACACACACGACACACAACACACACACACACACACACACAACACTGGGTGTATGTGGACGACAAACAAAGAGCCCAAACACACAAACCCACTTCCCAGATTCCTGCAGGACAAAGATGGCTGGTGCTTAATGAATCTTAGTTAACTCCATTAGATTGAAGGATGAGCGCTGTCCGAACGCTCCTTCCTGTCTATGTGTTCTTTCCTTCTTCTTTTCCTCTGCCTCGATTTTTTTCCGCTTGAATTTCGACGAATGGCTTTCATCAGCAAAGCGCATCTCATTAGCGCCGATGATGCGCCGTATGTTGATCATCATCATCTGTGAGTGGACTGATGAGCGATGAATGTCAGCCGTAATGGAGGCGACAACGCCGCGTCCCGTAAACCCACCGCAACACACTCATGCTAATTACTCCATATAGCGCTGTTACCGGCAGCAAAACGGCTGCAGCGGCACCGGTCGGAGCAGAAGTGGAGATGGAAATCATAATGAACCATATCAGGTGCATCAGTTGAGGAAACGCAGGCTGCGGTGGAGATCACAATCACCATTTGTGGATTTATGGGCCCAAAATAGAGAAATATTATCACCAGTGAGATGTTGGTGTTTATCAGTTTGATCATCGGCTCCAGATTCAGAGGATGTTTGGTCATGGATGATCGTCAGAGTTGAACAGTTTCTATCTGAATCTGAAGCTGTTGAATGTTTTGAGCAGCAACACCAGAACTGAACCCTGACCTCATGTGTACATGGGGCCGACGTCAGAAAAAACTGAGACTTTCTCCTGTTTTTGTCTTTCATCCAAATTAAACTGGTTTATGATTTATGAAAAGAATTATTTCTTAAACTCCCTCCAAAATGTAGATTTTATAAAACTGTGTTGAAGGTAAAACAGTTTTAGGATCTGAATGACACAGTCTGAGACTAGCGATGCATGAGGGTCACGTGACTTTTGTTTATTCTAACACTAACCCTATGATGGTGTTCTACTTGTGCAGGTTCATGTCCATGAAAACGATCGGGTGCAAACTGTTATTATTGTCATTACTGAAAACAGAGGTGGAAAAATATCTGTTTATACAAATATCAGATACATATATACATGATCTAAGGCCTGCAGATACTTTTAATAATGAATTCCAAATGAATTTTTCCCATTTAACTTTTCTTAAGTGATTTACACAAATAAATGACAAAAGACTTATAGAAGTGGGTTTAACTAAATATGAACCCTTTAAGTGATTTACCTTCATTTATTATAACATTATCTTCTGTATTTTTGCATTATTCAGTGTAAATCCAGTATTTTTTCTGTTTTTAATTCATTGATCATGTAGATGTTCATTAAAGCTCAGAGTATATTCAAAGGTTTCTATATCAGAAATAGATCAAACTGAATAAACAGTGTCTTTTTCAGTCCAATCTGTCATTAACTGATCATAAACACCCAGTGTGTCCATCCACTGTCATTGATCCAACTCCATGGGTTTGACAGGGGAATCAATGTTGTAGAAGATGACTGTGTTTCCACGGTAAGTATGAGCCTCTGAACATCCAAATATGGTCATATCTAAAGACCATGAAAAGATGAACTGTATTTTACACCAGTTATTGACATAGATTGATAGGATTAGTGGATCAACAGATATTAAACAGTTTAGATCAGTAGATGGTTTAGGTTAAAGGTGGACGTTTATGTTTTATAAGTTGACACTGATAATAAAGGGTTAATATTTGCTTAAAAAACTTCATAAGTCAAGACAAATGATGACAAAAAATGTAAATATGGCACTGATTTGACAGTTTTCCAGCCTTCTAAGAAATTAAATCCATGTTATTCATTTTAGTTCTATTTTATCCTATAATAGTATTTTATTCATACTTTATTCACTCGTTTACTGTTTTATCGTGGTTATCTGAACTCATCAGACTGTATCAGACACTCGTAGTCATTGTATTTTCAATTTGTAATGTTGTAAATTCAGTTTACGTTAACCTGCAGACTGATCTCATGAAATTGTGTTCTATGTGACACCAGTTTATTGCATTTGGCGTGCTATATGTGTGTATTTTCATCCTTTCGCGTGTTATTTAACATTTCAATGCGCTAGCTGCTAATCACGCTAATTGCTAACCACTAATCGTGCTAGCCACTAATCGCGCTGATGGCTTGCTATTTAATACGGTGTAAATATACACGCTGAAAGCTTATAATGTGTACAGATAACACAGCAATTAAAAGTAGCATGTTGTCTGAACACAATTCATGATACCATGTTGTAACCTGAGATGTGTGTTAGCCACTTCGACTTACTTGGAAAAATCCAGTTGTTGACAGATGCCCAGGGCTAGCCTCATGTAATGCACTTATTAAGTAGCAGAGGAAATGCTTTTGTGTACATTTGTATTATTTGCAAGAATGTAGAACCCGAAAACTGAACCAAAACACCATACTTGGTCTCCCAGTAGGCTGTCGCTGCTCATGTTGTTTGTTTTATGAGGACTCTCTTCAGGACGACGTCTCGACCTCTGCTTCATCTGAATATGAACCAGGTCCTTCACTATAATTTTATTGGCCTGCCTCGTCTTTTAAAGGTGGAGGGGGATTTGACGTCTGCTGTAAAGCAGTCCAGTTTTGTAGTTCTTTGTGTGTTGGGGTTCCAACCCCAAACCAGAAGTGTCCTAGTGTCAGTGCAGGAGATCCAGACGCTCTGGAGACATGACCAAAGAGGAACTGAACCTACTGTTGATGCTCTTGTTCCACCAAAATGACCTGAAAATAGAGTTTAAAGGACCAAAAGCTCCATAGTGTTGGTTTAAAATTCAACATTAGATTAACTAAACTGTTACATTAAAGGGTTCATATTTATCTAAACCCACTTTTCTTAGTCTGTGGTTCATTTCTTTGTGTATTTGGACCCTAATAGTTCAGACAGTTTGAATTTGAACCCTCCAGCTGCTGCAAGACTATCTTTATATTCATTTGAACAAAAATCCAGCGGATTTCTACAACCTATTTGAATTCCTTTTTAATTAGTTGCGTGTATAACTAGTTCTGTCTCCACATTTGCTCATATCAGGTCCAGACTTCAGACCAACATTTCTCCAGTATTTCTCCATAGTTGTTTATCAGCAGCAGCGAGTTGAAGTGAATACTGAGAATATGTCCAAACTTGGAGCCCATTACCTCAAATGTTCAGTTGTTGGTTGAATGGGACAGAGCAGCACAGCCAACAACCTGAAGGGGGCGGGGCCTGAAGTGTCTCATGTGCATTTAAAGGGCCAGCGCTCCAAACCACCTTTCTGGTGTCATTACTCAGAAATAGGGTTGATGATGGACCTGTGGAGTTGAATGAATAAAGAATTCAGAGCCAAGCAGAGCATTTACAGTTTATGGAGACCACAGGGAAATTATACTTTTCTTTTTTCTTTTGTTCAGACAAGGTATAGATTTTAGATATTACCTGCTTTACAGTTTCGACTGTAGTCGCTTTTCCATTGGACATCAGTGCAAAATTTTACCCATATTTTTTAAATGTCAAAAAAACAGAATTGAGTAATGTCAGTTTTTCCATTAAATCACAAATGCGATGATTTGTTTGTTTATAATCACGAGATGACACGAGAACCCATTCCATAAACATGGCGACGAACATAAATATGGTGTTGATTTACAGATATATTCATTATTATTCTATACTTACCCTCTATCGCGTACTAAATTAAAAAATGATTGGGTTTCCTGGTGTGTCCACACATACCCACACGTTTCTTTTTCGCTTGTAACATCCACAAACATCTGTTTTTTTAAATCACATGACTGTAGTTGCGAAAAAAAAAGGTCTTTCCATTGCAGTTTTGCATGATATACCATTTGCGCTATGCCCAATAAACCACCTCTGACCAGCGCAAAAACTTTTTAATCAAAAAATGAGACTTTTGGCGAAATTGTCCTTTTTCCATTAGGTACATTTTTATGTGCAAGTTATGTTTGCGCAATTTGAGAGTCAATGGAAAAGCGACTTGTGACTCCAAGCAGGTAACATCTAAAAACTATACCTTGTCTAAACAAAAAAAAAAAGTATAATTACATTAACAGAAGACCAAATGAACGTCATTAACCACAAGGAAATGTTTGAAAATGAAGAATTCCATTTAAAAAAAGACAAATATCATTGCTTTAACAGAGAATAAATAAACCCCTCTGCCTGTTTGGTCCCCGTGCAGGTGGACTTGGTGTTGTTGGGTTTTTCATGGACGCTCGTGGGTTGAACAGTTCAGACTAAAGGAAGTCGAAGTCTGTAAATATTCGCTGCTCATCAATGCTGCGGCGCTTACACGTTGCAGGTGCTTCTTTTCACAGGTGACAGAAGGATGCCGAGATGGCAATATTTTTTTCTTTGTTTGAGGGGCGTTTATTTGTGATATCGCACCTCATGCTAACTTGCAAATTATTGAGAGCCGGGGTAACAATAGCAGACGACTCTTTTGTCCTCTCACCACTCGGCTGCGGCTGCTGATGCTGTGATTCTCCTGAAACTCACGTTGGCTCGGACACAAATGAAACAGAGAGAGAAAACACCGTCTGGAAAACACCCCCAAGGCTGCGGGCCGTCAGTCCGCGGTCAGTCTGGAAGCTGTGGGAGGTTTTGGCCAAAACAACTGTTTTTTGTTTGTTTGTGTTTTTCACTTGGGAAAATGTTCAAGTGCAACATCAAATCCAGGTTCAACTTTTCACCAAGACGGAGTCACGACGAAAACCTGCACGATCGCCGGATACTTTAACTGTTAATGATTTACAAGAGCATCATAATCAGATAACTGTTAAAATCAGATAATCAGACAATTTACAGCAATAGGAGAACCGGTGAACCCTGGGTTAGTCGTTTCAGTTCATTTTTGGATTTGGAGTTTGTACGTTCATAGAATAGTGTACAGTAGAAGTAAATCTTAGTGTTCCTTTTGGTTTCTTCATTTTTGTTTTTTACCTCTTCTGAAATAAATAGATGTCAAACAATGTTTTTATGCGCTGGACAACATCGTTGCCACACTCAGCGGTAAAACGACTGTGTTGCTCCGATGTCCATCTTCTTTATTAGCAAAGTCAAAGAGAACAACAGAACAGGTATTCTTCAAATAAATCATGCACACACAGCAGGACTATGCCCCCTTGTGTCCAAACGTATATAAATCCTTATGGTTCCCTAAACCACCGAATAATATATTTGTTCCTGTTAAGCAAATGTACAACATTAAATAATAAAAATAAACACAAAAATGAAATTAGTGTAAACTTAATACAATGGGGCTTACAAGTAGAATCCAACTTCCTGTTATTGTTGTCTACATCACTTCTGTTTTCTACCATTTTAATAGTTTTTGCACATGTTCAGATGTAACAGAACTAAATAGATCAGATTAACCTGTTTACATGCATGAAGACATGGGAGGACTGGGGACAAGCCCAGGTGTGTTAATCTGATTGATTCTAATCAGATTACTGCTGTTATCTGATAGAACAGATCAGATTAGACTGTTTACATCATCAATAATAATCACATTACAAATACATAAATCTGAACAAACAGTGGGGCCTATGATGGTGCCCTGAGGGATCCCATTCTCAGTTTAACTAAACACGCACTTATGATCAGTAATAATATGAAAACTCCACAAGTCACTAATCAGATACTGAAATTCGTTTGGAGGTTGGAACTAAAATAGTTAAAGTTTTAAGCCTTTAACCCCTGATGTGTCTGTGGTGACATGTTCTGAATGTATGATTTATTTAAATATTTATATAAATTCAACTGTTTACTCAATAGTTAAATTTCCAGTCATGCTGATAGAATAGACCTTGTTCTTTCCATAGACACCTGAGCATGCTCAGTTCACCCCCCACGACCTGTGGAATGGGGGGTAAAACACAGAGCAGTGAGTGAGACAGACTCATGATAAAAAAATTTTTTTTTCACCATTTTCCTCTGTTTTTTTTGTTTGTTTGTTTGTTTGTTTTTTCTGTTGTTTCCAGTGTTGTGGTGATTTTCTTTTCTTTTTTTTTTTCTTTTTTTTTTTTTTTTTTTACTGTGTTTTTACTGAGTTTTGGCCATGGAACTGCTGTGTGGAGTTAAACAGGTGGCGAAAAGCACCTGGACTGATTTAGGAAAAAAAGAGACAAAACAAAAAAATTCAAATACTTATGGCTAATTTTCTTCTTTTTTTCATACTTCATTTTTGTTAATTTTTTGCATATTTTTTTCAAAGTTATTTATTGTTTTGTAAATATTTTATTCATTTTTGTTCCTTTAGTTGCTTATTTAGTTTATTTTACTACATTTAGTTTTTTATTTTATTTTATTATCTTTTCTTCAATTTGGTTCAGTTTGTGGCTTATTTTGTTCATATTACTTATTATTTTCCTTTATTTTTTACTTTTTATTGAGTTTTGACTGTGTAACTGCTTTATGGAGTTAAACAGGTGTCAAAAAGCAGCTGGACTGATTTAGAAACTATTGGGACCAAATTCAAATACTGGTTACTTATTTTATTCTTTTTGTTTATACTTAATTTAAGTTCATTTTTTGCATATTTTTTCATGTTATTTATTATTTTGTAAATATTTTATGGGCTTTTGTTCATTTAGTTGCTTATTTTGTTTATTTTTCTACATTTTGTCTGCATTTTATTATTTTTTCTTCAATTTTTTTCAGTTTGTGGCTTATTTTGTTCATGTTACTAATTATTTTGTTGGTTTATTTTCATTTTTGTTCATTTTATTGATTGCTTCGGCCGTTTTTGTTCATTTTGTGGCTTATTTTCTTTTTTTTTTTTTTTTTTGACCATGTAACTGCTTATGGAGTTAAACAGGTGTCAAAAAGCAGCTGGACTGATTAAGAAAAAAAGAGCCAAAACTAAAACTACTGGGTCCAAATTCAAATCCTGAAAATATATGAATGTAAACATATAAATGATGGGGCCTAAGATGGTGCCCTGAGGGATCCCATTCTCAGTTTAATCAGTCACTAATCAAATACTGAAATTCATTTAGAAGTTTCACCTATAATACTTTAAAATACTTATACTTTTAACCCTTGAACCCCAGATACTGATCAGATTTTATTAGTGTGGATGTAAACGAGTTCATTCACAACAAAGAACTCTTAAAAAAAAAAGTCCTCAGATCTTTTTGTGATCTAGATGAGTCCAAATGTAAAACTGTACAGATCTAAATCTGAAGTTAACAGTCGTATTGATCAGACTAAAGGCCACCATTGCTCTCCGTTGTTTCCGAAGCGTGTCCAGACCAAAGTCATCGGGCCTTTCCTCAGTTGTTTTGTCGATCTGAAATCTCCAACTTCTGTGAGAACGACTGTTGGAAAGAAAGAGTGTGTACCTTCGCTCCAGTTTGGAGAGATTTATGAGTGGACCAAACCAAAGAGTGGAAGAGTGTATACTCAGAGAGAGTTTGGGAGGAGAGATTTACGACGCGGCGTTCGGGTCATAATTCAAAGTTCACACTCACATATATCACATTTGGAATCACATAGATTATGAGAGCCAACAGATTTATCATACACACAGGTAGCACATGTGCACACTCAAACAGACACACAAAAGCACACACAAAAGCACACACAACACGCTGCAGACTCATGCACCAGATGTTCTTTCATTTTATTGCAACATGATCCTGGCGTTAGAAACCCAGTCTTCAGGTAATTCAACTGTAATCAGAGATAAACACAGTCCATTACTACTGCGCACTAGTTACTTTAATTATTATTATTGGGTTTTTTGTGCCATTTTTAGTCACTTTAATACATTTTAATCTTATTTATCTTTTTATTTTTCTATTGTTTTTGATACATTTTGTCTTGTGCTGCTGTACATTTGAATTTCCCCCTTGGACAATCAATAAAATACAAGCAGCAAACAGGTTTTTAATGACGATTTAGAAAATGATGCTTTGAATTGAAAATACACTGTTTCTAGTTTTGTGTAAAAGTCTGATTCTGCCCTTATCTGGGCTCAAAAAATCAGACATGTTTATTTCTTATTCTCTTTTCTTCACAGGCAACAAGAAAATTCAGTAAATATGTTCACAGCCTTAAAAGGCACAAAAAACAACCCTGAACTAAATGTGTGTAAAGGTTAAAGTCAGTATTTAGTTTGACCTTTGACCCCAGGCAAGAAACAGCACAAAAAGAAACATCTGACATCTGACCTGTGTATTTTTGTTCCACTGGTTGATTTTGTTCAGTTTTATTAAATTTGTTGATTATTTTGTTCTTTCTGTTGATTATTTTATTCATTTGTACTCATTTTATTCATTATTTTATTCTTTTTTTTATTTTGACCATTTGGTTGTTTTTTTTCCTGTTAATTTTTGCTTCATGTAGATATTATTTATTTATGTATTTATTTATTTTGAACTGAGATGGACTGAGATTTTGGATATACCTTTTTTTTTTTTTTTTTTAACTTTTTTTTTGTCTTCCTTTTTTTATCTATTGTTTGCTGTTAGTGTGTGACTGTCCTGCACATTTCCCCACTGTAGGACAAAGGCCTTATCTTATCTTCTTTCCTTTCCTGCTCTTTTCTTCTCTTTTCTTTTTCCTTTCCTTTCCTTTTCTTAATTGTTGGTTCTCTTCCTTCCAAACTGACGGTGCTTTTGGATGCCTTCATCCTGGTACCTGTGTGACATCATTAGTCCTGGTGCCTGTGTGACATGATCAGTCCTGGTACCTGTGACATCATCAGTGCTGGTGCCTGTGACATCATCAGATGGCCCTTATCTTCATGACCAGAGGAGTTGGAGGTCACATTCATGTCCTCTCCTGGACTCACAGCTCTTCTCTTCTCCGTCTCCATATAAACTTTACTTTTCTCTTTCCTCTCATTTGCTGTTTGGGCTGTATTTAATGTTTCATGCACCACAGAGGCCACTCTGCTCAAACCCATTCACTCTGAACACACCAGCCCATCTATTTCTGGTCCTGTTTGTTAAATATTAACCACACATTCCCGCTGTCTCATCTGCTGCGTAGACGTGTGTGTGTGTGTGTGTGTGTGTTTGTGAGAGACCTTTCTATCTGTGCATCAAGTGTTTGTGGGGATGTTGTTCGGTGGAATCATGGCGGCAGGACCGTCTTAACACATGGGCCTGATGCCCCTCCCCCCCATGTTAAGCTGTGTCTGTTAACCCTTTAGTGCCCCTTGTATCATATATGATACAAACCCATCAAAGATACATCCACCTTGAACAATGAGTTTTTATTTCACTGTTGCTGCTGCTGCAAACTGACATTTTGTACATATTAAGAATTTATTTTATTATTTTGTTATTAAAATGTTTTTATATTTTTTATGGTAGTTTATTCTACCCTACTTACTGTTTATATATTCTATTTTAGATTTTATTCTTATCTTCTTCCGCTACAAACCCAGACCTGGGTAATTACATTTAGTTCTGGTGTGTACCATTGATCGAATAACAATAAAACTGAGTCTGAGTCTGAAAGGTGTATAGTTACTTCACTAATCACTAATTTACGTTCTTTTCTGCTTTTTTCAGTTATTTAAAATATGCATGTTTTATTTTGTTCTAAAATTTTTCTCAGTTGACCTAATCTACACTATCGATTTAAGTATTTATATGAAAACAATCATAATTGCATTAAACATCAAATTTCAAATAATGTGCCAATAAAATAAATATTTTGATTGTATCAGTCAGATTGATTTTTAAAATGGGACAGTTCTTACTAATGAACATTTACATGTAAATAGGAAAGATTACAGCCAAATGGATAATTTCCATCTCAAGTCCCATTGGCAGGTTAAAAAAAAGAAGAAAAAAAAAACAACACACAGATAAGACAAAACCATAACTGAACTGAGACGTACAAAAAGAAAAACAACCATCAACACATAGTTCACACAAACAGACAAAAGCAGGAGGATGAAGGCAGGTGTTTGGTGTTTGATTTTATCGACCTCTCCCATTTTTATTCCTGTTGTAGTCATCTGGGGGGGCCCAGTTCACTGCTCTGCCCGGGGCCCATAATACTGTTAACACAGCTCTGCAATGTTTCAGTCACATATTTGTGTCTTTTCATTGTCCTATCAGACTATTCCCCAACCAGCGAAGTCGTAATACTGATAAAAGTCATGTTTTGTTTTTTTCGGCGGTTCCGTCTCCATTCGGATGCTGCGATGCAAACATCCAGGATCGCACACATAATGCATCTGCAGCTCAAGTGTTTTTCTTTCAATACTTAAGTTTAGTTTTGTTTTCCCCGACTCAGGTGGAAGGAGCCGTGAAGAATCCCCATTTTGATGATGCAACGTTACTTTTTGTCTAAACTTTCTCGCTGGCCTGGGCAAGACAATTAATGAGAGTGTTTTGTTTTCTGGAGGCTCAGTTCTTGTAAAAGTCAGTGTGATGAAGCTCTTGTTTTTTATCTTGACCTTGTTGGAGCCTCCATCACCCTTCCAAATTAATATTCAAAAGCCTTTAATTAAAAACCCGCCACCCCGTCCTCCTCTGGAGCAGGATAAACAAATCTGGGGCTGTGTTTGTTCCCTTCTGGCCCATCCTATACTCTATTTTAATGATTTCACTTCAACCTCAGAAAAAAAAAAAAAAAAAAGCAAGATGGCACGATGCAGCAGAATGTGACATAAAAAGATGAAGACAAGACATAGCTGGGGGTGAGTGAGGAGAGAAGTGGTGGCAACGGGGGGTTGGTGAGGGGCTGCGCTGTATCTCAGAGTCATAGTTAATTACAAAAAGCATTAATGTTTTATTAACCCCTTATCAGTAATTAATCATGGGTCTTTGATGTAAAGTTCAGCTTACAAAAGCAGCAGAAAAAACCGCTCCTCTCATCCATATTAGCCCATTAAGCCGGCTGCTATGGACCAGTCTGCTAACTGCAGAGTGCAGGACAGCCTCCGCAGGCATTAAAGCATTTGTTTTGACAGCGCTGTTTGTTTTCTACTCCCAGAAGCCATTGCAGTGCACCTCCAACTCCCACTAGTCTCTCACCAAAAGAGCCAGTTTGCATTTCAAATATGATGGAGCTATTGCATATTGTGCACAAAATCCTACCTTTTCCCCAACGTTCCCCTGCATCTGGATGGAATATGTTCGTCTTGAGTGATGGACAGAATTAGCTTTTTTTCTTTTATATTATTGGATTATGTGCAGTCTTTCTTGCTACAGTCATTGCTTTTCCATTGACCCTTAAATTATGTGAATTTAACTTGTGGCTAAAAATTTGCCAAATGGAAAAATGACAATTTCACCAAAACTGTTTTTTTGATGAAAGGTTTTTGTGCTTGGAAGACGTGGCTTTTTGGACATAGTGAAATTGGTATATATGCAATTTGTTAAATTTGATTTACATTATTTTATATATTTGTATTATTATTTTATATTATTTTGTATTATATTTATTAGATCATGTTGGTCTGTATGTGGAACCTGAACTAAAACCAGTCTGACACCCTTGGTCCCTTGAGCCAGATTGGAACCTTTGGTGGGCTGGTTTTGGACCATGGGCCGCATGTTTGACACCCCTCATGTATCTCCAATAATGTGTTTGAAATGCAAGTGTTAAAAAATATAAAAATATATAAATATCCATAAATAACTAATGCGCACTTCTCTTATTTTCTAGTTTTAGTCTCTTTTCCATTGTCCCTTAAATTATGTGAATATAATTTTAGCATAAAAATGTGTCTAATGGAAAAACAACAATTTCCCCCAAACTCTCATTTTTTGATGAAAAGTTTTTGTGCTGGCAAAAGCTGGGTTTTCAGGTGTAGTGAAACTGATCTATTGCACAAGACCTTTTTGCGCAACTAATCACATGACCAAAACAAACAGATGTCGATGGATGTTAGAACAAGAGAAGAAGAAGAGTTGAACCCAAACGTGTGTGTGTGTGTGTGTGTGTGTGTGTGTGTGTGTGTGGACACACCAGGAAACCACATCAGTTTAGAATTTAGTAGGAGATAGAGGGGGAACCAGCATTCTAGATTCGAAACAGCAGAGAAATATGAGCATTTTCCAGAACTTAGAGGGCGCCATGAGACAAATATGAATATACCTGAAAATCAACCTGATATTTATGTTTGTTGTCATGTTAATGGAATGACTTCTCGTGACATCTCGCAATAATAATTAAACAAATCATTGCATTTGTGATTTAATGGAAAAACTCACATTACACACTTGTGTTTTTAACACATTTAGTAAATATGGGTAAAGTTTTGCGCAGATGTCCGATGGAAAAGTGTCCACTGACTTCCCTTTTGTCTGTTCTACCTACAGTTCTGTTAATTCAAATCCCTGAGGATCATCTGAAACACCACCGTGGTTTGGCACAAGAGCCGACCCAACTCGCCAAGAAAAGTTCAACTGGAAACAGGGTCAGTGTGGATTTTTTTCCTGTTTGTGTTTGGAAGGACCCGAAGCTCCGTACGAAGGTTCCATCTGAAACAAAATAAAATACAAATATAACAGACACTGACCCCATTTACATCCACACCAAGGGTATGTTCTGCAGGTGAATGTGTCCATATGTGACCTGGATCTGATCTGTAACAGACAGTTTGAACAGCACTAATCTGACCCAGACCACTTTCATATGTGGTCCTAAATCTGACCCAGACCACTTTCATATGTGGTCCTAAATCTGATACAGATCTGGTATTTTCCAATGTGACTTCAGTCTGAACGTCCAGGTCGCATTTATCTGACCTTTCCATCATTGAAATGCGACAAACGTCCCAGTTGTTCGTCCCAGTTGTTGGTCGGAGCAGAGGAAAACCATATTTCCTTCTGTAAACACAGTGTGTGTCTGCTTGGTCATGTATTCCGTCAGGACCTCTTTAATGCATGTGGGTCACTTCAGGGTCACATTCAGTTCAGACTCAAAACTGATAGAAGTCGCTTTTAATGTGGAATATGAACATGTATGGGCAAACTGTTTCACATAGATGAGTTTTCAGTTTATAAGATGCAGGCTCGTGGGGGTTTTGTGAGTAGTGAATCAAGGTTAAAATAATTTCAATGTGAGTGCAAAAAAAAAAAAAATCAGATTTCACCAAAAAATGTGAATTGTGCATTAGACCTGCTGTGAACGGAGCCTAAATCTCTGATCATTATCTGATTTGTGGAGTTTTCAGATAATTAGTGATTATTAAAGTGAGAATGGGATCCCTCAGGGCACTGTCTTAGGCCCCATCATTTATATGGTTACATTAATGTATTTTATTTTTAAAAAATGTATTATTATTATTATTATTATTATTATTATTATTAATAATAATAATAATAATAATAATAATAATAATAATAACAAGAAGAAGAAGAAGAAGAAATAAAATCATAGAAAACAGAAGTGACGTAGATGACAATAACAGGAAGTTTGACTCTACACTATGTATGTACCAAACATTCAAACCGTTTATTATTATTATTATTATTATTATTAAAATCATTAAAAACAGAAGTGACGTAGATGATAATAAGAGGAAGTTTGACTCTACACTACGTATGTACCAAACATCCAAACAGTTTTTTAAAAGTATCATTATTACTGTATTTTAGTATTTCATATTAGTGAATATTACACTTTTGTGATCACTAACAGTTATTGTAATTATGTATTCTTTTAAATGGACTCAGTGTTTGAAAGAAATAATCCACATGTATTTAATATTCTGTGTGGATATAAAAGTACTAATATCAAATTAAACTTGAACTTTAACCAGTGAAAGTCTGTGTGAATCCTGTCTTTAATGTGAGTGTGTTTTCTGGGCTGCAGCGTCTCACCTATAACCCCACCCCTTTGACGTCTCTCAGGGCTGTGTCTGGGGTCATCTGGAGGTCGGGGGTGAACCAGAGGCCAGCTGGACCATGAGGGGTGATGATGAGGTCAGCGGACCCTGGAAACGCTGGAGGTGAGTGTCCACGTGGGCGTGGGGGGGGTAGCGCTGATATCCAGGGTGACGCCTAGGTCAGGTCGCCCATGTCTGCAGTGACCGGGGAGTTGAACTAGGTCGACCAATGGTCACCGCCGCACAGTTTGCGCAAGTTTTACCACATACTGATCAAAAGACAAACACTGGAAACACACAGACATCACAGCAAAAACAGGAAGTTTGAGTCGACCATCACCATGTATATACGTACTCTGAATAATCTGATAATAGACTCAATTATCACATTTTTGAAGTGCACATAAACACACCAGATCTGATTATTACAATTATCGGATAACTCCCAGTTATCGGATTCTAATAGTCATGTAAACAGGCTCATTGATTCACCAGTAAAACCCATGGAGTTGGATCAATGATAGTCAATAAAATGAACAAAAATCAATCAAAAAAACCTACAAAATACCAAATAATATGAAATAATAAGCAAAGTAAAAAAATACATAAAATGAGCAACAAAATGAACAAAAAGAGCCAAAGTAATGAATAAAATAAACAAAAATGAATTAAAAAAACCCCTACAAAATAATAATGTGGAAAAAATAACCAAGAATGGACTAAAATAAAACAAAACATACAACAACAAGAAAAGCACTCGGACAGCACAGACCTCTGCCAAGACAGATCTGCCCCCCCACCCCCCCGATCGCCACCAAAATTGAATCATTTCTTCCTTGTGCCACTATCAACATTTCCTGAAAATTTTATGAAAATCTGTCCATAACTTTTTGAGTTATCGTGCTAACAAACAAACACGCATGCAAACACACACGCAAACACACAAAGCAAAGTGATCACAATACCTCCTGGCGGAGGTAATAAGCAACAAAATGAGCAAAAAGACCCAAAGTAATGAGTAAAATGGACCAAAATTCAGAGAAAAAACAAAACACGTATTGACAAGTATTGATTCACCAGTTGGATCAATGACAGTGGATAAAATGAACAAAAATGAATAAAAAAAGCGACAAAATGATAAATATTATGTGGAAAAAAGCAAAAATGGACTAAAATAAAGTAAAAATACATAAAATAAGCAACAAAATGAACAAAAAGCCAAAGTAATGAATGAAATGGACAAAATTTTATAATAAATCAACAAAAATAATACGCAACATTAATGAAATAAGCTACAAATTGAACAAAATTGAAGAAAAAAAAAAACATATTTAAAAGTGTTGATTCCCCAGTAAAACCCATGGAGTTGGATCAATGCCAGTGGATGGACACACTGGGTTTATGTTCAGTTAATGACAGATTGGACTGAAAAAGACACTGTTTATTCAGTTTGATCTGTTTCTGATTAAATAACTTTTGAATTTACTCAGAACATCTACATGATCAGTGAATTAAATATTGGAAAAATCCACTGAAACCAGGATAGTATTGTAATAAATGGAATAAATCAGTGAATAAAAGTTAAATATATAGAATTAATCCATGTAAAAGTGTCCACAGACGTAGTTGTAGGTGTTTAAGGGTTCAACCTTTATCTGAACTCTACTAATACTCACTTTATTCTCAGTCTGTTCGTTCTTATTCGACTTTTCGTTGATGGATTGACAGGTTTTATTTGCGACAAAGACAAACACTGATGTCGACTCGTCTGCCGTTTCCTCCCTCATTCTGCACAGAAACACGAGCGAACGAACGCACACACGACTTTTCCCACATCCAGGCGTGTTCTCGACACGGCACTGGAGGCCATGTTACCATTGTTGATGCTTTTGTTGTTATTGTTCCTGCCCGTGTTGATTAAATTAGGAAATCCTTTAAGTCTGCAGAAAAGAGGGGAGCGTTGTTTTATTATTAAAGAGGAAAGAGACACCCGGCAAACGTTGTGCCGCTTAATGAGAAGTACAGCAGAGTGCTGGAGGACGTGGAGATTTCAATAACATGGCAGAGTAACCCCCACCCCCCCTGTGAGGAGGATAATACAGACCCCCCCTCCCCCCCCCCTCCTTGTTTTCCTCACTGCCGGAGCGAACTGTAGGTGCTGTCTGAGAGACAAATGTAGTTCAACAGCCTTTAGGTTCTACTGTTGTTTACTCCTCCGCTTCTCACAGGTTTCACCCACGACTCCAAGATCACAATCCAAGCAAATCAGCTTCAGGAAACGGAGAAGAGTCGCCACAGTTCAGAATATTCAGGCACCGCAGATTAGAGGAATTCAACACTTATAATCTGAAATATCAACCTGATTGACTTTAAAATATATGAAGGTTTTCTACAGAAGGACGTGAACTGAGTCTGTAGTTACAATAAAGTCAACAAGTGATGATTGGACTCAGAGTTTGACCTGTACATTTAAGATAAGATAAGATAAGGTAAGGTAATAAGACAGGATAAGGTAAGGTAATAAGATAAAATAAGATAATAAGGTAAGGTAATAAGATAAAATAAGGTAATAAGGTAAGGTAATAAGATAAGATAAGGTAATAAGGTAAGGTAAGGTTATAACATAAGACAATAAGATAAGGTCATAAGATAAGGTAAGGTAATAAGGTCAGGTAAGGTAATAAGGTAAGGTACGGTCATAAGATAAGGTCATAAGATAAGGTAATAAGGTAAGGTAATAAGACAAGATAAGGTGATAAGGTAGGGTTATGAGGTAAGGTACTTTATTGTCATTATACAAAATGTACAATGAAATTTATGGAAATTTAAGAAAGTCTTTTTTTTTTTTTTAATTGTAAAAGTTGATAAAATATCTCTGTCATTTCCGTTTTTATAGATGATTTCTATTACAGCCCTTTAAGTGTTTCATATTTTATACATATGAACTGGGTGCTGGTAAAGTTTCAGTATTTCTCACTTTAAAAGAATCCTAGTGTTACTGTTACCTCTGGGTTCTTTAAACCACAGGTGTTAAACATAAGGCCCCAGGGCCAAAACCAGCCCTTCAAAGGGTCCAGTCCGACCCAACAAAAATGAATAAAAAAACCTACCAAATAATATGAAAAATGGACCAAAATAAACTAAAAAATTAATAAAAAATAAGCAACAAAAAAGAGCAAAAGTAATGAAAAAATGGACAAAAATGAATAACAAATCAACAAAATAATATGTTACATTAGCGAAATAAACTACAAACCGAACAAAACTGAAGAAAAAAAAGTCAACAAAATGTGAAAAAACAGCAACAAAAAAAAAGTATTATCAAGCATTGATTCATTAGCAAAACCAATGGAAACAAATGCCAGTGGATGGACACACTGGGTTTATGTTTAGTTAATGACAGATTGGACAGAAAAAGACACTGTTTATTCAGTTTGATCTGTTTCTGATAAAATAACCTTTGGATTTACTCCGAAAATCTACATGATCAGTGAATTAAATATAGGAAAAAATGCACTGAAACCAGGATAGTATTGTAATAAATGGAATAAATCAGTGAATAAAAGTTAAATATATAGAATTAATTCCTGTGGAAGTGTCCACGGACATAGTTGTAGATGTTTAAGGGTTCAACCTTTATCTGAACTCTACTAATACTTACTTTATTCTCAGTCAATCAGTGACAGTCAAAATGAACAGTCAATGAACAAAAATGAATGAAAAACCTACCAAATGATAAATAATGTGAAAAGTGGACTAAAATAAAGTAAAAATGCAAATAAAACAAGCAACTAAATGAACAAACAGAGAAAAAGTAATGAATAAAATGGACAAAAATTAATAATAAATGAACAAAATAACACGTAATGTTAATAAAATAAACCAGAAACTGAACAAAATTGAAATGTAAAAAACAAAAAAAAAAACATATTACCAAGCATAAATTCTCCAGTAAAACCCATGGAGTTGGATCAGTGACAGTGGATGGACACACTGGGTTTATGTTCAGTTAATGACAGATTGGACTGAAAAAGACACTGTTTATTCAGTTTTGATAAAATAACCTTTGAATTTACTCAGAACATCTACATGATCAGTGAATTAAATATTGGAAAAATCCACTGAAACCAGGATAGTATTGTAATAAATGGAATAAATCAGTGAATAAAAGTTAAATATATAGAATTAATCCATGTAAAGTGTCCACAGACGTAGTTGTAGGTGTTTAAGGGTTCAACCTTTATCTGAACTCTACTAATACTCACTTTATTCTCCGTCTGTTCACTATTATTCCCTTATAACAGACAGATTTGTGTCAGTTTTTGTGCAGTCGTCAGTTAAACTCATGAATCTAAGCAGTTAAATCCACAGTGTATCATGTTTTGTGGCTCCGCCGTCACAGATTGTAGCGTAGGTGGGTGCCATTGTCAGGGCGAGGTCACATATAGTGCATGTGTGGATGTATGGGAGGGAGTGTGTTGGTGTGTGTGTGTGTGTGTGTGTGTGTGTGTGTGTGTGTGTGTGTGTGTGTGTGTGTGTGTGTGTGCGCGCGGCTGCATCTGTTGTTGGAGGGTGGTGTCAGACCGGGGCTTCGGCGCACATACTGCAACTGCATTCCCTCCTACACGCCTGCTGTTTCCCATACAGGCCACTGTGTGTGTGTGTGTGTGTGTGTGTGTGTGCGTGCGTGTGTGTGTGTGTGACAGCCCATACTGTTTACATGCACACAGTCCGTCTTTACCCACTCAGGGCAGTAAACAGACAGTCATCATAAAAACAGGCTGTTGATCCTTCGTTGTGTTTAATCAGTGGAAGGAGCTGATCGTATATTATTACTGTCTGTCAGTCAAAGGTGACGTTAAAACACTCGCAGCGCTCATGTCGGAGCGTCCACTTTATCTGCAGCCTTTAAAGTATGAATGTACAGCTTTTATTCACTGGTATATTCCAGATAAAGCATGTTCCAGATGCACATGTTTCAGGTTTAACTTGTTGCTGTTTTCTGTCGTTAAAGGATAAAGATTTCATTCAGTGATTTATTCTGAACACGCCATGAAATTTAAGAGATATGTGACAGTAAAACATAACTAATAATACAAATATCAACTATCATATCAGTCTTAGATAGAAGAACAGCACAGTAGTTTAATTTACATGACCGAAAAAAGGGGTGGGAAGAAGTGCAACTCATTTAAAATGTAAAAAATCTAAATCTGACCAAGTGTATTTTTCTCTATCTATCTATCTATCTATCTATCTATCTATCTATCTATCTGTCTGTCTGTCTGTCTGTCTGTCTGTCTGTCTGTCTGTCTGTCTGTCTGTCTGTCTGTCTGTCTGTCTGTCTGTCTGTCTGTCTGTCTGTCTATTGCACGTATCTAATTATATACATCAGGTTTTCCAGCAAAAAGAATATCACACTGATCATGTAGATTTCTTCAAAACTCATGTATCAAATGTGATACGTTTGGAGTTAAAGGGTTAATTCAAGATTTTTTTTGGTTAATTGAAGCAAAAAAAATTCTGCCAATGGAACAAATGAAAATGATTTTGGTCGGATTTGTTGAAATCAGATTTTCCAAATCTATTGTCTGTAAATCAGTTCTTATATCTCACTGAAAAGTTCCTCCGTAGGTGATTCTGTCTGATTTTAAGTGTGATGAGATATTTGGACTAGAAATGAGAAAAACACACTTGGTCAGATTTAGATTTTAGGTAGGTAGGTAGGTAGGTAGGTAGGTAGGTAGGTAGGTAGGTAGATAGATAGATAGATAGATAGATAGATTTACTTTATTAATCCCCAAGGGGAAATTCTAAATACCGTCACCACTCCACAGAAACAGTCATAACCACATCTACAATAAATAAATAAATAAATAAATACAGTGTATATATGTATCCATCTCTTCCTTCTCCATGACTCTTTTATGTTTATAAATGTATTGGACTCCAACAGGTACAGACTGAACAGAACTGGACTCTTTAACCCTTTCCTCCAGTGTTTGTCTTGTACTTTCTCCGGTCACTTCCTCATTCCACTGGGAGGTTATCAGAGAGACCGGGGTCAGACAGGTGACCCCTGGGTGACCCCTGACCCCTGGGTGACCCCCTGTCCTCAGATTCATCAGGGCGCTGTTACCTCAGAGGGCAGGAGGTCATGAAGATCAAAGCCTACAACCGCTTCTGCCTCCACCGCCTCTGTCCGTGTCCTGTTCTTATGTTTCTGATTCTCATCCCTGAAGTGAAGCAGCTAAAACACCACTTAAAATCGTATAAAAACCAAGGAAAACATGATGTGCTGAAGTTGTCAGGATGCCAACGTCTGTAACATTGTGCTCTGAGAAGTGAAACGTTGACTCCTGATGATGAATTATGCCTTTCTGCACGGCTGCACGGCGGCGTTTGGAGCACACTAGGATACTCCACGTCCGCCCAACAGATCCACGTCATGGGCGCTGACACTGATACAAATATTTGGAGCTTCCCTGGTGTTTCAGGTTGACAAATCTACTGAGGCCGCCCCTTGACCTTTTGACCGCGCCGGGCCTTATGGGTAATGATGATACTGATGGCCTGACAGCCGACGTACCCAGTGGCCATCTGGAGCGGCTGTCACCGCGGCTGATTGAGAAGGAGACCCACCACCAGCCATGCATTGATTTTCTTTTCTTTTTTTTTTTTTTTTTTTACCCAGGATGCCGTTCTGCTCTCAGACTCCCCTCTGGTCACATCCTTTAGTATCACACTCACCGTGAACTTTGACCTCTGAGGGAGTGGAGCAGGAGGTCACTGTCATTGCCCCTTCAGCCACAGCAACTGGATTAGAGTCCAAACGGACAAACGACAAATGGGTTTTTATGATGATTTAGAAAAAACACTGTTTATATTTGTGTGTAAAAGTCTGATTCCACCTTTATCTGGGTTGAAATGATCTGACATGTTTAGTTCTCCTTCACTTTTCTTCACATACAACAGGAAAATACAGTGAATATGCTCACAGCCTTAAAAAAAAAACACAACCCCCCCCCCCAAAGGTTAAAGTCAGTATTTAGGTTGACCTTTGACCCCAGGACAAGAAACAGCACAAACACAAACATCTGACACAAGTTCAGTCAAACCTGAGTATTTTTGTTCAGTTTTTTATTTTGTTCTTTCTGTTGATTATTTTATTCATTTTTACTCATTTTATTAATTTTGTTTTAGCATTTTGTTGTTTTTTTTCCTGTTCATTTTTGCTTCATATAGATTATTATTATTATTATTATTATTATTATTATTATTATTATTATTATTATTATTATTATTTTTAAGAATTTTTTTTTAATTGACTGAGATGGACTGAAATTTTAGCTTCTAGATTTTTATATTTACACTTATACATATAAATTATTATTATCATTATTATTATTATTATCATTATTATTATTATTATTATTATTATTATTATTATTATATCTTTCTTATTTGATCTATTGTTTGCTGTGACTGTCCTACACATTTCCCCACTGTAGGACAATAAAGGCCTTATCTTGTCTTGTCTCGTCCTGTTCATTACACCTGATCAAAGGTGATTAAATAGGAATAAAAAGGTGAATGTGTCTGAAAACTAAATTATTACAACTAAATGGTATATAAATACACACACAGACACACACTTGTCTGTTTTGTAATGGAAGAGACGATCATATTCTTTCCTTTAAGAACAGTTGTAGAAGTACATTGACTGTTTATTATCTGTAATAGTTTGTACGTGTTCACTGGTGTTTCTGTGTTTTTATGTTTGTTGCTTTTTAGTGTCTTTTTTCCCTTTGTTTCTGCTTTAACTGTGTCTGTTATGTAAGTGTGATGATACTGGTCTGCAGGTTCCACTCAGTGTTGAACTCAGTTTGGAACCATGTCCAGGCGCTCCCCTTTAAACACCCCCCCCCCCCCCCCCCCCCCCAGACATACACCTCCACATTCCACCACTGCCGTACACTGATCCGTATAATCCGACAGGCTCGGGGAGTGACTGATAGCTATTGTTGTGTTGGGAAGCTTTTGTCACCTGACAAAGAGCCGTAGCTTTGGCCCTCATCCCTCTGCAGCATCATCATCATCCTCCTCCTCTTCATCATCCTCATCCTCCTTCTGAGGATATGGAAGGGCCTCGGCACCCCCCACCACCACCACCATGACTGATGGAGCCTCAGCCACAGTCGCACTACAAAAAAAAGAACATCTGACGTAGATAAACTGACCTGAATGTGGAATATTTACCTTCAAAGATCTTTTTTTACATTTATTTACTTGTTCAGACTTAATCCAGTTCAGATTATTTGACTTGTTCCCAGTATTTTCCTCTTGTTCTATCACTGAGATATTACAACTAATTTAAACAATATTTATAATAAACCCATGACTTTGGAGGACACAGGAACTGTTTACCCTCAGCACATTTGAACTGGATTATACAGGTTTACCTATAAACACATATATATGGAGTCAGTACATCTGCAGAAGAACATATATACCATAGATTAAAAAAAAAATCTTACTATAAAGACTTCAAACAAGTATATTCTGCTTAAAATAAGAATTGTATCATTCTATAATCTTTAGATAATATTTTCTTATTTTAATAAAACTTGATAAGTACAATATTCTTGCTGCACTGGCAGATAATTCCAATAATGATTTTAATTTTCTTATTTTTGTAAAGGGCTTTTATTATTTTCTGCGTCTGTTGCAGGGGAAACGTGCAGATGAACTTGAATCATCCAAAAAACAGAAAACATCTGAAGCTGAAGTTGAACAACAGCTCTGACGGTGAGTCAGGTCTGTGTTTTTACTCTGTAACGTCTCTGTCAGTACAAGATGAACAAAATACCAAACGAACTAGACAAAATATTCAACAAAATGAACAAAAATTAACAAAATAATCAACAAATCAAACAAAAACATCAACAAATTTAACAGACATGAACAAAATAATTAACAAAATAAAAACAGCAATATATTGAACAAAAATGAACAAAACAAACACAATTTACAAAATATTGTAAACAAAATAAACCATAATTAACAAAATGAATTAAAACATCAACACACTAAACAAAAATTATCAGAATAACAAAGTGAATCCAATAATCAGCAAATCAAACAAAAATGACAACAAATTTAACAGGAATGAAAAAAATAAACCGCAAAATAAATAAAATAATCAACAAAATGAACAAAAATGAATACAATAATCAAGAAATCAAATAAAAACATTATATTGAACAAAAATGAACAAAATATTCCAAAAATAAACAAAAATGAACAAAATAACAAACAAATGAATAAAATATTCCACAAAATGAACAAAATATTCTACAAAATAAACAAAAAATGAACAAAATAACAAACAAATGAATAAAATATTCCACAAAATGAACAAAAATGAACAAAATGAACAGAATATTCTACAAAATGAACAGAATAATCATCAAAATGAATAAAATAATCAACAAAATAACAAACAAATGAACAGAATATTCTACAAAATGAACAGAATAATCAAAATGAATAATCAACAAAATGAACAAAATAACAAAATGAACAAAATATTCCACAAAATGAACAAAAATGAACAGAATAATTATCAAAACGAATAAAATAATCAACAAAATAACAAACAAATGAACAAAATATTCCACAGAATGAACAAAAATGAACAGAATAATCATCAAAATGAATAAAATAATCAACAGAATAAACAAAATAACAAATGAACAAAACATTCCACAAAATGAACAAAAATGAATAGAATAATCATCAAAATGAATAAAATAATCAACAAAATAAACAAAATAACAAACAAATGAACAAAATATTCCATAAAATGAACAAAAATGGACAAAATAATCAACAAAATGAATAAAATAATCAACAAAATGAACAAAATATTCCAGGCCTTTTTTGCAGTGTGGGGACATAAACAGTGGGGGGACCGGACGGGACAGCATCTTCATCACAAACAAAGAAAAAAACGCCAAAATTAAAAACAAGGATCCCATCAACGTCGACAGTTCCAGGGTGTTCTGATGAACACATGGTTAAAGGTGTAGAAGAGGCACAAACCTCCACTGTCCTGTCTGTGCTGCTCTGACACTTTTATTTCTGCTCATTTCACTTGTTTATTGTCATGATAATGAAGTCCCAGTGTTGTCATCAGAGGAATCTAGTGTTTTGGCCCAGTTCCACCTCTAATGTATGCACCGGCTCCGTTCGCTTATCACTGTCACAGAACAGCCCACCACCACAACGGCTAATTGAGCAAACTGGAAAAGACCGACTGGGCTTTAAAATTAGTGAAAAACATACAGGAGAGTTAGGAAGAGCTGTGGAATATAGGCCTGCGATTGGCTCCGCCCTCAGCCAATCAGAACAGGAGATTTAAGAGGAGCTGTGAAATGTGGGCCTCTGATTGGCTGAGGGCAGAGTCAACAGGGGATGAAAGAAAACTTTTAAGAGTTTTTATCTTTTTTAAGGGTTGAAATGATCATATTTATGTATCAGACTGTTTTCTTTAAATACGACAAGAAAATACAATAAATATGTAATAAAAGACTAAAAACTAAAGGTGTGTTAGTTTGACCTTTGACCCCATGACAAGAAATAGAAATATCTGACACGTGTTGAATCAAACCCGATTACTTTGTTCAATTTGTATGTTATTTTGGTCCTTTATGTTCAACTTGTTGATTATTTTGTTCAATTTTGGTCATTGTGTTAATTATTTTAGTAATTTTTTTGTAATTTTGCTGATTATTTTGTTCATTTTGTTTGTTATTTTGATCTTTTTTGTTCAATTTGGTAATTATTTTGTTCACTTTTGTTCATTTTACTGATTTTTTTTTTTTTTTTTTTTTTTTTACAATTTTTGTTCATTTTGCTGATTATGGTGTTCATTTTGTAATTATTTTGGTCATTTCTGTTCTTTCTGTTGAATATTTTGTTGATTATTTGTTGATAAAATTCTTCTTCTTTTTTAATTATTATTATTATTATTATTTTTTTTTTTTATTTGAATGTGCTCAGTCGGTTTGACACATCACTATAATCTTCCAAACATGAGGACAATAGAAAACACAGTAAAGGAATCAGACTGATGTGTGTTCTGTTTCAAGGCAGACATATTTTTACTCTTTTCTTCTTCTTCTTCTTCTTCTTCTTCTTCTTCTTCTTCTCCTCCTCCTCCTCATCCTTCTTCTTCTTCTCCTCCTTCTTCTCCTTTCTTCTTCTCCTCCTCCTCCTCTTTCTTCTCCTTCTCCTCCCTCTCCTCCTCCTCCTTCTTCTCCTCTTCCTCCTCCTTTTTCTCCTCCTCCTCCTCCTTCTTCTTCTCTTCCTCCTCCTTCTTCTCCTTCTCCTCCTCCTCCCTCTCCTCCTCCTCCTTCTTCTCCTCTTCCTCCTCCTTCTTCTCCTTCTCCTCCTCCTCCTCCTCCCTCTCCTCCTCCTTCTTCTCTTCCTCCTCCTCCTTCTTCTCCTTCTCCTCCTCCTCCTCCTCCCTCTCCTCCTCCTTCTTCTCCTCTTCCTCCTCCTCCTCCCTCCCATCCTCCTCCTTCTCCTCCTCCCTCTCCTCCTCCTCTCCTCTGTTGTATCCATGCCATTTCTCTCAATGGCCTCTCAGTGCTCTGTGGGAATAGCAGCAGCACTTGCTCCATGTGTGAGACAAAGACAAAGGTCTGTTTCAACACTATCAGTCCCACACAGTGATGAGCCACAGATACTCACCATCTGTGGATGTGTTGCTCATCACTTTGCCTAAAAGTAAAACTGTACCAGGAAAAGTTAACGTGTGAACGCCTCACTGTGGTGTTTGTCTAGGTGTTTTGGAGATACCTCCCACTAGATTCTGCAGCGCCTTATTTTTAAATAGCGTGGCATTTGCAGTCTCCGGCCTCGGACGACATTTGTTTGTTAATTTTGGGTGTTGAAAGTCCAAAGACAGCTTGTGTGTGTGTGTCACTCTGCCTCTGCTAGTGCTGTCTGTTGTGCCCTCTTTCCTTCTCGTTGCCTGTCCCTGGCTACAGCGCAGCAGCCATTAGCTTTACAAATCCAGGCTTTGATCTGTGATTTGGGCGGGTGCCTGGAGAGGGAGGGGGGTTTGGGGGGTGGGGTGGGGGGGGGGGGGCTGCATGAGTGTGTGTGTGTGCACATGTGTGTGTGGGCCTGTCTATGTAGGCCATTGGAGGGCTGGCTGGCACTGCAGAGGAGGAGGGTTCACGACCGGTCCACTTCTGCCCAGGTATTACACAGGGACTGGGTTTCCAGGGAAGAGGCTGGGATGATAATAACGCTGCTTCATTTGCATTCGGACTGAGCCAATAAGCTGCCTAATGGTTTAAATATAACTCACTTACTGTTCACTCCAAACTCCAGCACTGCAAAAAAGAAACCACTGCTCTACAGTTTTATACAAATGATCTGCATCAGACATTAAATGTGTTTAATGTTACAGGGGTTTTATTTTTTGTTTGTTTTTTCAATCTGAATTTACTTTTATTTGTGTTAATTTGCTGATTTTACATGAGATTACAGCATTGAACTGGAAATGATTCAAAAGAAAGATAATATTTAAATAAGGTTTCTGAATGTTATATATTTTAATCAGATTAATTGTTAAACTAATGACCAAAGTGTTGGTTTGCTGCTGTTTTCCAGGTATATGATGGTGTGTTCTAACACATGTATGTTGTTTTCTGTCCATTTATCCAATAGATGTATAAATGTTCCACTGATAGAACCTGTACAGTCCATGTATTGTCATGTGCAGACAGTGTTTGAAGTAGATCTGGTAGATCTGACACCAATATTCATCTGGACTTAAAGGTGCGGTATGTATTAATTCTGTTCCAGTAATCCTAAAATGGCCTTGACTGTCACCAGACATTAAGGAATCCTGTTCATTTCAAATACTGATATCACTGACTGTAGTAGTCCAGCCAGAATATTTGCATTTGAAAAGCTCAGTGTCAGCCCCTAAATAATGTTTCTGTTGTCATTTTGTGTTTTGGTCTGAGGTTCCGCCCATCACCTGTCTGCCAGTCACAGAGTCAGTAGTGTTTGTTCATCCAGGTTGCCAGTTCCCACTGAGCTGCAGCTGGAACATTTCTGATCACAAATGTCTGATGTTACTAAACCTAAAAGGACTCTTATTATTCCCAAATACATTGCAACAAAGTGATAAACAAAACAAGGATATGTATAGGAGATGGTTTAGAAACATGGAGACGACTGAAAGCAGAGAAGAATTTGAAGACCGACGCCGGCTAGTCTGACCACCTGGTAAAAGCCACTGAGAGCAGGGGCCGGGCCGCTGTCTCTTCACCCGATCCCAGACCGGCGGTGTCTTCTCCCGGGCTTCTCCCAGGCTGTGGTCTGTTCACCTGGCCCCGGCCTGGGCCCGTTTGAAGAGACCGGGGACTGGTGAAGAGACCAGGTACTGGTGTAGGACTTGTCACTTGCCATGGTAGCTCCTTGTAGTTCAGTGTTTCCTGTGGAATTGATCTCTTTGTGTAGCGGTGTGTAATCCGGGGGGGTGTTTCTGTCCTACTTATATAATAGTGTGTGTGTGTGTGTGTGTGTGGGGGGGGGGGGGTTGCAGTCCGTGCTGAATGTACTTCTAAAAGTGAAACTTAAGTCTCATTTTTCCCTTTTCACTATTTCCTAAATCTTCACAAACTTTCATTTGAGTGGGCAGAACGTTTGTCCTGTTCTGTTATATATTATACATACGTAGAACAAGTCTGGTGATGATTTTTTGTTTGAAATTTATGGTGTGGTGGCAAGGATTAGTGGAAACGCTGGTAGTAGATGCTCATGCGGGATCTGGCAACCCCTAGCCTGGGGGGAGGCGGAGGGGATACCATGCTCTACAGTATTTTGAATGTGATTGCAGTGCCAGTTTTGGCCACAATCCTACATATGGCACCTTTATACCCATTCTGTCATTAATTCACAGAATTTCACATTTTAGCCCCAGACTGCATTTGTGAAACTCCAACCAACCAGCATTTAGGACTGGATTAGTCTGGATCACAGACTCACACCTGGTCCAATGGCACGACTTTTATTCTGGAAGTATTTGACTTAAAGACCAGTGGAATCTGACAGATAAATTGACCTGAATGTGGAATATTTATCTGAAAGATCATTTTTTAGATTTGTTTACTTATGTAGACTTAATCCTTTTTCAGATTTTTTGACTTGTTCCCAGTATTTTCCTCTTCTTCTACCACTGAGATATTACAACTAATTTAAACAATATTTATAATAAACGCATGAGTATGAAGGACACAGGAAGTGTTTACCCTCAACACGTTTGGACTGGATTAGACAGTTGGACCTGGAAATACATATGTATGGAGTCAGTACATCTGCAGAAGAACATATATAAATATTCCATAGATTAAAACAAATCTTCCTATGAAGACTTGAAACAAGTATATTCTGATTAAGATAAGAATTGTATCATTCTGTAATCCTTAGATAATATTTTCTTGTTTTAATAAAACTTAAGTAGTTTTCTTACTGCACTAGCAGAAAATTGTACTGAAATAAGACATTTTAACCCAATAATGAGTTTAATTTTCTTATTTTTGTGCAGGTAGTGAGTTCTGTGTTTCTGAACTGGAAAAAAAAAGATTTCCAGGAAAGTTAAAAAGCCTTATTTCTGGAACATTTGTCCAATTTTTCATCTAAATAGAAACAAAAGCTTTTCAAGAAATTTTTACATAAGAAAAATATTCTTTTTTTTTAAAATATATGTACAAGAAGGATGAAACTGAAACACATGTTCTGTGTCGACAGTGTCTTCCACCTGTCGACATAACCAGAGGAAACACAACTAATGTGATTGACCATTTACGTCAGCAACACGCAGGTATTAAATCGTGAGTATTTTTTTCGTATCACAATATATATTGCAGGGTTAAAAAAAATCACAGTGTCAGTTTTTTTCTAATATCGTGCAGCTTGAACAGCAACCAACATTATTTAACCATTTATTGTTATTTACAGGTTTAAAACATGACATAAATGAAAACACAGTTCAGGAACATTATGGTTGATAGTTGATTGACTTTTTTGTTTGTTTTCAGAATTCTAGTCTAGAATTTGTCTCTGACCCCATATATTTCTTTTTCTCAGTATAATCCACCTGGACCAGCTTTAGGAATATGAGTCTTATTTTTTGCAGTGTACCTGTCCTCCCCCCTCACTTGTGTCCCCCCTCAGAGCCTCTCGTCCTGCCTTATCTTCGCCTCATCTCTTCGGGGACACTATCTCCTTTCCACGGCCGTGTGCTCAGATATGACATTATTGAACAGAAATCACTTTTAGCTCTTTGGAAACGCTCAGAGGCTCCAAACAGTGTCCGACACCACTGTTATCGTACATACTAAGTGTTTCTGTCAAGGCTCATTTGGACTTTTTAATGTGGACACCATTACCAGTGTTTTCAGATTGTAACTGATGACTGTTCATCTGCCCGTTCATCCATACCTGCCGCCGTCTCCTTTGCAGGGTCAAGAGGGTTTGGAGTCCATCCAAGACCACATTAGGAGGGAAAATGGACAGGCCGCACATGCACTGGCACAAAAGAATCAACTAAATGAACAAAAACGTCAACAAATCAAACAAGAACATCAAGAAATTTAACAGAAATGAACAAAAGAATCAACAAAATGAGCAAAAGCATCAACAAAATTTAACAGAAATGAACAAAATAATCAACAAAATGAGCAAAATCATCAACAAATCTAAGAAGAACATCAAGAAATGTAACATAAATGAACTAAAGAATCAACAAAATGAGCAAAAACATCAACAAATCAAAGAAAAACATCAAGAAATTTAACTGAAATGAACAAAAGAGTCAACAAAATGAACAAAAACATCAACAAATCAAACAAGAACATCAAGAAATTTAACAGAAATGAACAAAAAAATTAACAAGACAAATGAAATAATCAACAAAATGAGCAAAATGATCAACAAATCAAACAAGAGCATCAAGAAAGTTAACTGAAATCAACAAAATAATCAACGAAATGAACAAAAACATCAACAAATTTAACAGAAATGAAAAGAAAAATTAAAACAAACAGAATGATCAACAAAATGAACGGAAATTAGCAAAATAATTTTTTAAAAAAAGGGAAAATCAACAAAATTAGCAAAAATTAGCAAAATAATCAAACAAATCAAACAAGAACATCAAGAAATTTAACAGAAATGAACAAAATAACCAAGAAAATGAACAAAAATGAGCAAAATAATCAAACAAATCAAAAAACACTGATGTATTGAACAAAAATGAACAAAATATTAAAATAAATGAATAAAATAATCAACCAAATGAACTAAAATGAGCAAAGTAATTTAAAAAAAAAGTAGTCAACAAAATGAGCAAAATAATCAAACAAATCAAACAAGAACATGAAGAAATTTAACAGAAATGAAAAAAATAATTAACAAGACGAATGAAATAATCAACAAAATGAATGGAAATGAGCAAATAATCAAACAAAACAAAGAAAAACATCAATGTATTGAACAAAAATGAGCAAAATAATTTAAAAAAATTTGTAAAATAATCCACAAAATGAACAAAAATGAGCAAAATAACAAAAAATGAACAAAATGTCCAACAAAATGAACAGAAATAAGCAAAATAATCAACAAAGAGAAAAATAATCAACAAAATGAACCTAAATTACCAAAATAACTGAGGTAAGGCTGACACATTTGTAATAGTTTTTTTTTTTTTTTTTAATCCAGACTTAGCATTTTTCTGCGTCTGTTTCAGATGAAACGTCAGAATAAGAGAAAATATCTGAAGCTGAAGTTGAAGAACAGCTCCGACAGTGAGTCAGGTCTGTGTTTGTGCTCTGGAACCTGTCCCTCCCTCCGTCCATCCGTCCGTCCCCCTCCTCAGTCCTAATGACCATCTTCCGTCTCTGAGCTTAATTCAGCTGTTTCTGCTGCTGCTTTAAGTGTGGATTTATGGAGGCGTCTTCCATTCAACAGAACCATTTGTCTTCAGTTTAGTTTAACACCACTCTTTATTCCCTGCAGATTTAAGGAGAGGAGGTTGAAGCGGGGGGGGTCCGTTAAAGGTTATGCACACCCCCCACCCCAGTTTCCCTCTCCCTTCCATTGAGAAGGCAAACAGCTCTGAGCTCTAACAGACCTGTGTGATAGATCCACTGGAGAGACCATACATACAGGACCGGACCAGTTCTGGTCCACTTCTGGCCCAGTTCTGGTCCAGTTCTGGTCCGGTTCTGGCCCAGTTCAGGCCCAGTTCTGGTCCAGTTCTGGTCCAGTTCTTGCCTAGTTGTGGTCCAGCTCTGCTTCAGCTCTGGTCCAATTCTGGTCCAGTTCTGCTTCAGTGCTGCCTCAGTTCTGGTCCAGTTCTTGCCTAGTTGTGGTCCAGTGGTGGTCCAGTTCTGGTCCAGTTCTTGCCTAGTTGTGGTCCAGTTCTGCTTCAGCTCTGGTCAAGTTCTGGTCCAGTTGTCCACAGGCTGTGTATTTGACCCCCTGCTGTCCACCTCAGAACAGAAGTGTGTAAATGAAGTGAACATCAGTGACGTTTAGAGTGGATCTGTTCTTGAATCTGTTTTTAAACGGAGCCTTAGACAGTCTAATATGATAACCTGTAAAAGTGTGATATTTGATAATTATTCAGCGGTGGTGGTGCTGGTGGTGTTTGGGTGAATCCTTTAAGTGCCGATGACTGTGTCATATGTAGCTGCATTAGCGTCTCATTACTTTGGCGATGGCGGGAAGATTCCTTAATGCCTCTCGACAGGCCATGATGTAATTACACAGTGTTTGTTGCGAGTCAACATGATAATTTGTGTTTCCGAGGGATCTGTCATAGACCCAGGACGCTGGGTGCATAAATGATTCAACCCTCATAAATGTCCTGATTGAAAACACGCTGGTGCCAACTTCAA
Source organism: Sphaeramia orbicularis (assembly GCF_902148855.1). Taxonomy (NCBI): domain Eukaryota; kingdom Metazoa; phylum Chordata; class Actinopteri; order Kurtiformes; family Apogonidae; genus Sphaeramia; species Sphaeramia orbicularis. Next base: position 13,481,261 of record NC_043972.1, read on the forward strand.
CTCAACTATTTTATCATGGTGGCTTTAACCCTTAAAGACCCACAGATACTTCTGAGGCTCTTTCATCAGGAATCTGTCTGTATTTCTACCTTTTTGAACGGATTTATCACCTGTTTTTTTATATTATCATCTGAATTTTCCTATTTTTAACTCACAGATCATGTGGATGTTCATGAAAACTCAGAATAAATCTAAAGTAAATTATATCAAAACAGAAAAAAATGAAGAAAATGGGACTTTTTGAGGAAATGTTTCAGGTTTTTGTCCATTTTGTTGCTTATTTTCTCCATGTTATTTATTATTTTGTTGATTTTCATATTCGCTTGTGTTCATTATATTTACTTTATTTATTATATGTTATTATTATATGTTGCCTTTTTTTTTTTATCAATTTTGTTCAGTTTGTGCCTTATTTTGTTCATGTTACGTATTATTTTGTAGTTTTATTATTCATTTTTGTTCTTTTTATTGATGACTTTGGCTGTTTGTATAGATTCTTTTTTTACTTCATTAAAGTCTAGTATTTGCTTCTTTTATTTGCTTTATTTACTACTTAGTATATTTTTTTATTCATTTTTGTTCATTTTATTATACATAGTCTTTTTTTTGTTGTTGTTTTTTTCCACTTTGTTATTTTGTAGGTTTTTTTCTTCATTTTTTCTTCATTTACATCCACTGTCATTTATCCAACTCCATTGGTTTTTACTGGTGAATCAATGTTGTAGAAGATGACAGTGTTTCCACGGTAACTACGGAGCCTTTGAATGTCCAAATGGGTCATATATGATGACCATGAAAAGATGAAGAACTGTATTTTACCCCAATTATTTTGTCCATTTTATTCATTACTTTGGCTGTTTTTGTTCATTTTCTTGCTTATTTTCTCAGTGTTATTTATCATTTTGTGAATATTCTTTTTCCTTTTTGTTCATTTAACGTTATTTGTTGTGGTTCATTTTGTTGCCTATTTTATTATTTTTTCTTCAATTTTGTTCAGTTTGTGGCTTATTTTGTTCATCTTATGAATTATTTCATTGATTTGTTCATTTTTGTTCATTTTGTTGCTTATTTTATTCTGTTTTTTGCCATGTTTTTTCACATTATTGTGTTTTTTTATTAGTTCTGGTTCAGTTTATTATAGAAGATGACGGTGTTTCCATGGTAACTACGGAGCCTCTGAACATCCAAATGGGTCATATCTGATGATCATGAACAGATAAAGAACTGTACTTTACCCCATTTCCTTACATGTATTGAAAGGATCAGTGGATCAACAGGTTTGAAACAGTTGTGTCACCGGTGGCTGTTTGGGTCTCTGTGGGTTAAAACAACAACAACAAAAAAAACCCAGAAAAAACCCAGTGAAAATTCATCAGGATGTTTGCTGCTGCTGTGAGGCAGAATTATGCATGAAACCATAAGAAAAGCTTACCTTTCACTTCTCCCTCTCCCCGTGTGTGCGTATGGGCGATCGAGATAGGGATGCATGATGGGAAGGGAGAGAGCGAGCGTTTGGAATGTATGTGCGACTTGTGCTGGATTCCCCAGAGGCTGTCGCTGTCGAATTTACCCGTTCCCACCCTCGGAGCTCGACCTAACAAGACTACAGCACATCTGCATGGGGTGTGTGTGTGTGTGTGTGTGTGTACAGTTTTGTTTGGGTCTATCTGCGGTGGGATCTGCGTGGTGGGTTGGCTGTATTAAAGGCAGAGCGCCGTGTTCCTGCGTTGCCGCCGGCGCCGTTGCACCTCTGCAGCGTTCTGACTGTGACCCCAGTGTGTGTGTGTGTGTGTGTGTGTGTGTCTTGTCTTTGTACACACTCTGTAAGATGTTCTCCTCCTCTTTTCTCCTCTTTTTTTCCTCCTCCCGTCTGCGTCTGTTTTTTTTCTCTCTCTCTCTCTCTCATCTCTTTTCTTTTTCCCTTTTATTTATCTTCTCCAAATCCTCTCACTTTGCGATCAATACTGTTTTTGCTCGAAGCCTGGCGGCCGATACCAGAGCAGCTACGGGATTTTTGGAGTTGGAATGCTAAACATGTTAAACAGCAAAGATGTTTTTGAAAATGTGGGCTCATCTGAGGGATGTTAAACGTCTAAATTTGTTTTTTCCAGTTCCCAGATGCATCCTGTCCATGTTTCAGACGTTATAGCTTTTTATCCCATATCTTTGATCTTTGTGTTGCTTTTTAAATAATATTTCTGATTCTCCCATTTGAATCCATTAGTGAATCACTGAATCAGGGATGTAGCAGTTATCGTTACAAAACCAACATGTGATATTAGGTTTTATGCATATTTATATATTTATAAATCTACTTTGAAAATCAGTCGGAGACCAAAGACCCAGATGGACTGGAAAAGAGGAGGAACTGGAAACAGGGTCTGGGTTTTACTGGTGAATTGTTTGATTTTATAGATTGTTCCCTGGTTTACAAATGTTTGGAAATTGTCTGTTTCTGAGATAAAACTGGATTGAAAACAAATGATCAAACTGATGATCGACTAACGTTCCCCAGGTGTTTAAAAACAGGTTTATTCTGTACATACACGGACATAAATGTTCTGTTTGACAGAACCCTTCTATCTGAAGTGTCCCGTTCTACTCTGGTAAGAATTAAACTAAAGGGGTCACATGGCTGATGTGAACTAAATGTATTAGAAAAAACAAACTGAAACGTCCGTTAAAACCACAGTTCTTCAGTCTGTACATGGAGCTGTTTGGTTTGTCTCTTATCTGTGTAGTTTACACAGTTAGGTTCCATCACTGGTTCCATCTCTGGTTCCATCACTGGTTCCATCACTGGTTCCTCAGGTTACAAATATGAGACTATTTAATCAAAGTCTCACCCACTGATCATTCTAAAATCTGTTCCATCTGACTCAGATCAATGCTGGTCATGTGTAAAGTGTAGAATATGTCACAGAGGACATGTTCTGTCCCAGTGTTTCACACCTTTTTGACCGGCGGCACACACATATTTTATTTTAGAAAAATCACAAGGCACACCACCAAACAAAAATGTCACAAAAAGTATGTTTATGTAAATATAATGTAAATCTAGTCTGTATTTCCTTGGTCAGTGTGAAACCTGGGCCTGTTTAGTTGGACACAAAGCTGATATTCTTGCAGAAATTGAACAAAGATGTGGGGTGTTTAGAATGCTAAAGCTGAGGGGGGTATGTCAGACCCCTCAGACGGACCCCCGGCTTATGGATTCAGATCCATGTAATAGAGACACAACCCCCCACCCCAACCGGAACCATCACTAGTAAGGGGGGGGGGGGGGGGGTCTTTATCAACAGATCGCACTGCGTCGGGGCCGGTTCACTTTCATTTTCACTTTGCAAAGGGAATCTTGTTGTACAGTGGATCACTGGCACATACAGTCGTTCATATCTATATCACACCGCTCACGTACACCGATCAGGTGAAATTTAATCATTTTCCACCAAACACCTGATGGTTTCTCACATCACTTACGTGCTGCAGCACACTGGTTTGAAAACACTAGCATAGACCAGTGGTTCTCAGTCTTTTTATGTCATTCCCCTCTTCATAAGACCATACCCCCCCCCCCAATCCCAACTACATTATAACAGTGGTGCAATTAGAACTTTTATTGAAAGAAACATCAATATTCTAACAATGCTTTTAACTTTTCCTTGAATAATTTGTTGTTGAAATCCAAAATAACTTTGATTTTTGCTTCAATAATACAAATAAACTCACCCAGACTGCTCCAAGACAATATTTATCCAAATAAAAATAGGAAATGTCCAATTATCTACAGCTATGACAATAAAGTTCCTTTTTTAGACCAGCAAACACATGTCTGTCTGTGTTTGTGTACAGCGCCACATATAGGTGTGGACTACGTATGACACCGTTAAACCCAGTTGGACCGTTTCCACCTGGACGCACGTATTTAAAGAAACCATACGAGTATGGACCACAAACTGTTAGAATCCACTGAAGACAAATACCAGCAGTGCAGTGGTGTGGACGTAGTCTGGGGAACTGGTCCTCTGTCCTGGTCCTGGGCCCAGATAGGCCCATGTGTGATGGTTCTGTCCATGGCACTGTGTCCACAGGGGGACAGGGTACCAGTCTACAGAGGACACAACCAGGACACTGATTGTACCTGAGGGACCGAGACACATGACAAAGGTAGTCCAACAGGACTGAGGACAGAGACACTTCAAATTTTTAGTTTTACTTCAAACACATTGAAAACATGGTTCTAGAAGCTGATTGGTTGATTCCGTTTCACTTCAGACTCGTTTAAAGTCAGGTATAAACAGTGTGTGTTTGTCCTCGTCCAACCTCTGTCTTCTTTGGTCCGTGTCCTGCACCTGCTCCTTCTGCTCCTGTGTTTGAAGGGCAGGTGGAAATCTGCAGCATCTGTGATGACCCTCATCATTGTGTCTGTCTGTCTGTGTCTCTGTCTGTCTGTCAGAGCACCATTGACCAGCCAGGACGGTGTCCAGCCAAATGTCCAGACACCAGGGAACCAATTCAAACCGTCCCCTGTCCCCGTTTATGTCCAACTGTCAACCACGTTTATACAAACTTTCAACCACTACAGTTGGTGGAGAATAAACCGACTCTATGAATAAATTAAAGACGAGTATCTATAGATTATTCAGCTCAATAAACCTCTATATGTAACTCTACAGTTTTATAGAAATGATCTGCCTCAGATTAAATGTGTTAAATGTTCCATATTTTAATCAAATTAATTGTTAAACTAATGACCAAAGTGCTAGTTTGCTGCTGTTTTCCAGGTATATGATGGTGTGTTCTAACACATATATTTCGGTTTGTGTCAATTTGTCCAGTAGATGTATAAATGTTCCACTGATAGAACCTGTACAGTCCATGTATTGTCATGTGCAGACAGTGTTTGATGTAGATCTGACACAAATATTCATCTGGACTTCAACCCATTCTATCATTAACCCCAGACTGTATTTGTGAAACTCCAACCAACCAGCATTTAGGACTGGGTTAGTCAGGATCACAGACTCACACCTGGTCCAATGGAACTGCTATTATTCTGGAAGTATTTGACTTATAGACCAGTGACATCTGATGTAGATAAATTGACCTGAATGTGGAATATTCATCTGAAAGGTCATTTTTTAGATTTATTTCCTTATTCAGTCATAATCTTGTTCAGATTATTTGACTTGTTCCAGTATTTTCCTCTTCTTCTACCACTGAGATATTACAACTAATTTAAACAATATTTATAATAAAAGCATGAGTATGAAGGACACAGGAAGTGTTTACCCTCAACACATTTGGACTGGATTAGACAGTTGGACCTGGAAATAGATATATATGGAGTCAGTACATCTGCAGAGGAACATATATATATAAATATTTCATATGTTTTTAAAAAAAAAATCTTACAATGATAACTTGAAACTCGTATATTCTGATTAAAATAAGAATTGTATCATTTTATAATCCTTAGATAATATTTTCTTATGTTAATAAAACTTGACAAGTGTAATTTTCTTACTGCACTGGCAGATAATTTGACTGAAATAAGACATTTGAACCCAATAATGTTCATCTATCCAATAGACGTCTAAATATTCCATTGATAGAACCTGTCCAGTCCATGTATTGTCATGTGCAGACAGTGTTTGCAGTAAATCTGATCGATCTGACACTAATATTCATCTGGACTTAAATCCATTCTATCATTAATTCACAGAATTTCACATGTGAAACTACAACCAACCAGCATTTAGGACTGGATTAGTCTGGATCAGAGACTCACACCTGGTCCAGTGGAACTGCTTTTATTCTGGAAGTGTTTTCCTCATAGACCAGTGACACAAACACATCCTTCTTCAACCTTTTAAAACTCGATCCTCAATAAAAACATACTTTTGTGCCACTTTAGGACTCAGAGGAAACCTCCAACCTGGTCTCCATCCTACTCCTGCGGTGTTTGTAGACTTTATTAAACATTGTGACTGAATGTGTGACAGTGTGAGTGATGGAGTGAAGAACAAAGAGAGGAGAGCGAAGGAATGAGGATGGGGGGGGGCGGGGGGGCGAGAGAGAGGCAGAGTGACAGCACAGTGAGAGAGAGAGAGAGAGCCATATTCAGGCATCAGTGCTTTTCCTCCAGGTGTCTTTGGCCTGCATGATTTCATCTGCGAGGCCATAATAAACTTCCTTAATGAAATAAGTAATTAACATATTATAATTGTGCAGCGGATGATTTTGACAGAGATCATTTTCCATATCTAATGCTATGCTAATTTAATCTGTTCCCCTCCTCTGCCCGACACGACCCTTTCTGTGATTAAGTTTCATGGCATCTCACTTTCACTTTTCCTCACCTCTCCTTTTTCATACCCCCCACCCCTCCACTCACCCCTCCACCTTCTCGCCATCCCTCGCCGCTGTCCCCGCCTCCCTTCTACGTCTTCTCCTCTCTTTCCCGGCTGATGGATTGACTCCTCAGCAGAGGTTCAGGGCCTTGTTGTTGTGGCGTTGCGGGCGGAGGGACGTGCACAGATGGCGGGGGGGAACTGGAGGCCGGGGGTGGAGGTCTGGATCAGTATGTGTGGTCTGATCTCGCTCCTTCCTCCGCCTCCTCTGCACGGGAAAAAAAAAGGAGAAGACGGAGAAGGAAGCGTAGGAGGTGGGAACAGTGCTGATTGAAATACGGCCACAGGCTGGCGGTCATGTGGACACGACTCCCCTTTTTTGGGTTTGATCATGTGTAATTATGGCTTGAAAAACAAAATGTCATTTTGGAATTAAAAAAAAAAAGGTTAGTCACTGTCTTTAAAGATATGTTTCAGAAAACTGTGAAAACGATGAGAAGATTCAAAGGATTTTCCATTCCATTATTTTTCAAATATTTTGCTCATTTTCTTCACACTTTAGAAGGATTTGTTCACTTTTATGCCACATTTCAAGGTTTCTTTGGTAATTTTTTCCCTTTTTTTGAAGTATTTTGTTCATTTTTAGTCTCATTTTACAAGTTTCTGTGCAGTTCATCCAATGAATAACTAAGATAAAACTGTATTTGACACCAGTTATGTCCATGTATTGATAGTTTTAGTGGATCAACAGGTATTAAACAGTTTAGATCAGTACATGGTTTAGGTCTTTGGGTCTTTAAGGGTTAACTTTGTTATTATGGGATGTGAGAGGTCATATTCGTTCCGTTGTTCTCAGGAAGTCGGTGGATGCTCAACAGGCTGTAAACTGGACTCATTATGGTCTGGAGGAGAGCAGAGGAACAGGGGGAGGGGGGTTCAAAGGGAAGCAGGGGACGAATGAAATCAGCCAGCTGTGGTTTGATCCGTCCCATGTGATGGTAGGACCCTCTCCCCCCCCCCCCACCCCCCACCCTCAGTTTTTCTCTGTGTCCATATAACTCTCTGTGGGTCCCTCAGGTCTCTCTCCCCTGGCAGAAGGATTCACCCGCTGGGGACTCTCTATTTTCTGTCACCCATGAAATGATGCGTACAACACATCCACCCCCCCCCCCCCCCCCCACCCCCTTCCCCCAAATCCACAGCTCCAACCTGGGGGAAAAGGCACACAGCAACCCCCCCCAACCCCCCACCCCTCTAAAACACACAAACCATCCATACTCTACATGTCACCCCTGGGCTTCAGAGACCGTCACTTCATCATGAACAGCAAGTAGATCAGACCCAGGACTGGACCCTCTAATGCAGGGGGGTCAAACTCATTTTAGTTCAGTTCCACATTCAGCCCGATTTGATTTCAAATGGGCCGTACCAGTAAAATAATAACACTGAGTAACACAAAGAACTTGATTTGTCTTAAGAAAAACAAGTGCAACTTTTTTTAACATATATTTTTTTTGAAATTTTACAACACAAACATTTAGAACATAGTGTCAATTGTCGTCCTGTATATTGTCCATTTTTTCCATCGATCTTCACAAGTTGCTTGCTATAGTCTTATGATATATGCAAGTCTCTCCATGTTGTGAATTTCTTCCACAATGTCTCTCAAATTATTTAGGGTATGGGGGAAGTCCTCTTTGCACTATTTTCATGTGATGGCTTTTTTAGACGATGTTAAAAGGATTTTAAACAAGTGTAATTTTAACAATATTCTGCCTCGGTTTTTATCAGTTTATCATTTACACATGTGCATTACAGTCGCACAAAACATTTAGTAACAGGCAGAATATTGGTAAAATTGCATTTACTTTTCTTAAGACATTTATGTTTGTTCATATTTGTTCAGGTTATTCGCGTTTTTGTAAAAGTATAGTTTGATAATGTAAACATTTTCATGTAATTTTACTTTTTTACACCAAAAAAAAAAAGAAAATTTGGAGTTGTCATTATTTATAGGTTATTATGATGATAATTTACTGGTTCTGACCCACTTGAAATCTAATTGGACTGTACGTGGAACATGAATTAAAAGGATTTTGACACCATTGATTGTTAATATCTTCAGTGTAATTTTTGCATTTCACAAATTCATCCCACGGGCCAGATTGGACCCTTTGGCAGACCGGATTGGCCCCATGTTTGACACCTGTGCTCTAGTAGGTCCAGAAGGTTCCAGGGCTCTTTAGTGTCCTCGTAAACACAGAGCAGACACAGCGACATTCAGATGCACCGGTGGAGACGGTGCTCCACTAAGGAAAATAGACACAATATAAAAAAAATACTCAATATTTAAATAATCCAATCCAACTTTATTTGTAAATCACTTTAAAACAGCCACAGTGGACCAAAGTACTGCACCGAAAAATAAATAAAAACCAAAATAAAAGAAAAAAATACAAGAATAGATTAAAAGACATAGAACAGCTGTAGTAAATACAATAATAAAAAAAAAAAAAAAAAAAAAAAATATATATATATATATATATATATATATATATATATATGTATATATATCAATAAATGATAAAATAATATCAAAAGAGGGTGTAGTCGCTTTTCCATTGATCCTCAAACCACGTGAATATAACTTGTGCAGAAAAAGGTACCTAATGGAAAAACGACAACTTCACCAAAACTCGTTTTTGATGAAAAGTTTTTGCACTTGGAAGAGGTGGTTTTTCGTAGTTAAATTGGTATATTGCACAGAACTGCAATGGAAAGACCTTTTAGTCCAACTAGAGTCACATGACCAAAACAAACAGATGTTGATGGATGTTAGAACAACAGAAGAAGAAGAGTTTAAACCAAACGAGTGTGTGTGTGTGTGTGTGTGTGTGTGTGGACACACCAAGATACCACATCAGTGTAGAATTTAGTAGGAGATAGAGGGGGAACATAGAATTATAATGAATATATCTGTAAATCAACATGATATTTATGTTCATCACCATGTTTATGGAATGATTTCTTCTGTCATCTCGCGATAATAAACAAACAAATCATCGCATTTGTGATTTAATGGAAAAACCGACTATACACTTCTGTTTTTTGGACATTTAGTCAATATCGGTAAAGTTTTGCGCAGATGTCCAATGGAAAAGAGACTGATGAGAGGTGAGTAGAGAAGTTTTTGCACATTGTTGATTTTTTTTTTTTTTTTGCACATTGTTTTTTTTTTTTTCATTACTGCATTTTTTTTATTATTTCACAGTTGATTTTTTTATTATTGCACATTGTTGAATATTATTATTGCACTGTTTTTTTCATTATTGTACATTGTTTGTTATTGCACATTTTTTCATTGTTGTGCATTGTTGATGGTTATTATTATTGCACATTGTTTTTTTTTATTATTGCACATTGATGATCTTGATTATTGTACATTGTTGATTATTATTAGTGCACTTTTTTATTATTGCACATTGTTTATTATTATTGCATTGTTTTTTATTATTGCACATTGAGTATTATTATTGCACTTTTTTATTGCACATTTATTATTGTTGCACAGTTTTTTTTAGTATTGCATATTGTTGATTATTATTATTGCACTTTTTTATTATTGCACATTGTTGAGTATTATTATTGCACATTGTTTTTTTCATTACTACACATTGTTGAGTATTATTATTGCACATTGTTTTTTTCATTACCACACATTGTTAGTATTATTGTACATTGTTTTTTTCATTACTACACATTGTTGAGTATTGTTATTGCACATTGTTTTTTTCATTACTACACATTGTTAATCATTATTATTGCACATTGTTTTTTTTTTATTATTGCACATTGTTGATTATTGTTATTGCACAATATTTTATTGCATTGTTGATTTTTCATTATTGCACATTATTTTATTGCACATTGTTTATTATTATTATTGCACATTGCTGATTTTTGTTGATTATTACAGACTACCGTCGTTTGGTCGTTCGTTGGGGGCAGATACTGTGACGTTTTCTCTGCGCTCATGTTCAGAATCCGCCGCTACAACAGAATGGTGAGTAGAACAAACAAAGCACAAATCCCAGTAAATAATGGATAAGCAGTATTTTGTAAAACAGTTTCCCTTTTCGAAGTTGAGCTCACTAGAACAACTGAGATGCATAAATATTGTAGTGTGTGGAGGTTTGTGTGGATGCTTGGCATGCGGTGTGTTTGCGTTGTTGTGTTGCGTTGTGCGAGGTCAGGTGGGGCAAACAGAGGATGAGTAATGTGAAAGAGCTCAGATGTGAGCGTGCCCAGTAACGGCGGATGAGTGACAGGACACATGCCACTGGGTAATGAGAGGTTCACACCTGCATGTTAGCCTCTGTGTTCTGAAACCCAGAGACTCCCCAAAACACACACACACACACATTTATGCACAAACCCCAGCCCCCGCCCTCCAACCGACCACACTTTCCACACCCAGGGGTGTTGGATGAAGGTTGAAACCTCCACCGGTGACGACTCCTTGACTGTACCAGGTCACGACAACAAAAACAGGCAGAAAGAAGCATTTAGTTCAAGCTCAGTGACAGACACACCCTCTGGACCAATCACAGCGCACGTACACTGATGGGAAAAGGCCACAGTTTGATTAGAAAACACAGGATGGTCACAGTGTCATCTCATCACAGCTCCTGAAGGATTCTCAGTGTGTTCCATCAGAAGAACGTCAACATGGAAGAAATGATGAGATGGTTCCTCACATTCACTCCAAATGGACGCAAACTGACGCCATAACGAGGAGATTTAACCCATCTGTGAGTTCAACCACATTATTTATACATGAGTGAAGAGTCGTGATTAGGGATGGGAATCGAGAACCGGTTCTTTTTGAGAACCGGATCCCAGTAGCTCGATTCCTTGGAATCGTTTGCCTGCCTGCTTAACGATTCTGCTTATCAATTCCCCCTTCGTTGCACATGCACGATGACGTCACGCGTATGATGCATTGTTTTGGTCAGAATGTAGCCAACATGGCGTTGAGGCAGAAATGGTCTAAAAAGACGACACCAGGTCCAAACAGACAACACCAGGTCCAAACAGACGACACCAGGTCCAAACAGACGACACCAGGTCCAAACAGACGACACCAGGTCCACTGGAACACTGTCAAAGCTTCCATTTCTTCTAAAGGGTGGAATCCCTCCAATCTGCTCAAACATTTGTCCACAACATGTGATTCATTCATAGGAATGTCACATATTTGATACGCTGCCTAGTGACACTTGTGAATCTAGTGGCAGAGTGAACACCAGACCGTCATCTGGGCCTGGTTCCGGTGTGGGCAACAAACATCCTGCCCCCTCAAATAAAAGGTTCCGAAGTTAGAGGAAAGGAAATGAGGTGCACAGCAACAGTAGACACAGAGGAATTAGTAAAGTTTCACTTTCACTGTATGGTGCCCCCACCCCCAAACCAGGCTGCCCCCAAACCCATCTGTTATTATGTGTCCATACTGTGTATGTTATATTTTCTGTGCAGATGGAAATAGAAAAGACAGTTAATGCAGGAGGATATATGTGCAAACCAGTGAAAAACTACTAACTCTTTCTTGTGGAGGGAGTATGGATGGAAGAACATAATTAGGTTTTTCTTGACTCCTGCACAGAGGAAGTATACAGATACCAAATGTTGGAGGTCTTGTGGTGCTCCAAAAGCGGATCACTTTCACATCTTTTGGGGGTGCCCCCTTATAAAGGATTATTGGAGGGAAACAAAAAAAGGTTATAGATGAAGTAACAGGTATTGAAACCCCCTTAATATTTGAAATTTTGTACTTGGGAAACATTGATTCTGTAAATCTGTTAAGAAGGGATGACTACAAATTGACTAGAATAATGCTGCTGGCCAGTAAAAAGGCAATCACCAGGAGATGGGGAACGAGTCTGGTGCCCAACATACAGGAATGGGAGGATGTTATGCTCAATATTATATTATAATGGAGAAAGTTACTGCATATGTTAGGTTGGAAGTCGATGAGTTCAGAGATACATGGGAAGGATGGCTACATTATGTAAGACAACATAGATCAGATTTTGTATAGGGGAAGTAATTTTACTGTTGGTTATGTAGGCTACTTTTCAGCAGGCATTAGTACTTAACAACATTTTACATGCACCCTGTTGAGAGACCAATTGAAGGAAATTGATTTTGTTTTTACACCCTGGTTCGATGCTACAAAGTTTGTGTTTTTTGTTGTTTTATTTTTATTTATTTTATTTTATTTACTTTTTTATTTTTATATTTTATTTTACATGCTTGTTGGAATGATTAGGTCAGGTTACATGAGTATGTGGAGGTATATCCTTGATATGGCAACATCTGTATTGAAAAAGGTAATTTTCCAAATGTAAAGGAATTTCTTTTTTTGTAAAAGTGAAATAAAATACAAATTAAAAAAAAAAAAAAGACAGTTAATGCAAACACACCCATGTGTACTCTTTTATTCCCTAAACCAATGAGAATCGATAAGAGAATTGGATCGATAAACAAAATCAATCATGGAATCGGAATTGTTAAATTCTTATCAATTCCCATCCCTAGTCGTGATATAACTAGTTATAGACGGAACAAATTAAGCAGGAATTCCAACACGTTGTAGAAATCCACTGGATGTTTGTCCAAATGAATCTAAAGATAGTTTTGCAGCAGCTGGAGGGTTCAAATTCAAACTGTATGAACTATTAGGGTCCAAATACACAAAGAAATGAACCACACACTAAGAAAAGTGGGTTTAGATAAATATGAGCCCTTTAATCTGAGTTTTTATGAACATTTCCATCAGTGAATTAACTGAAGGAAAATACCAGATTTTTCACTAAAAAAATACCAAATACAGAAGATAATATCAGTAAATGGTGATAAGTCATTTAAAGAAGGTGATATATAGAGAAAGTTTCATTTGGAACAAAGGTACCACTGGGTCTTTATTAGTTAAAGTCAACAGTTCATCCACCTCCACCTCTTTCATCACTGATACGCTGGTCTTTTCTTCTATATCCCCATCACAGCTTCTGCAGGATCCTCTGTGGGTTCCACCAGAAGAACGTCAACATGGAAGAAATGATGAGATGGTTCCTCACATTCACTCCAAATGGACACAAACTTATGCCACAGCGAGGAGATCTAACCCATCTGTGAGTTCAACCACATTATTTATACATGCGTGAACAGTCAGGTCTGCAGCAGCTGTAAATGGAAGAGAACTGTTCTTAGGATTTGAGCCTATATTCATACATTTGATGGATTAATGAAGTCGAACTGCTCTAATATTTTTAGCCTTATTTAGCCTTTAGCTTTTTAATGCAACACATTCCATGTGAATCGTTTGGTTTTTAAAGTCAACAGTTCTTCCACTTCCACCTCTTTTCCTCTTTCCACACTGTTCTACCTTTTCTTCTGTATCTTCAAAGCATTGGTGTTGGATGTTCTGGATGGAACTCTGCTGCAGCTGTTGGATTTTTATGTGTGCAGACGTTTGTTTGGATGCATTTTTTCTGTTTTGTTGAAGGATATCTTTGTTGGTCCAATCCTCTGCTTTATTTCTGTTTCATTTCTTGTCTTCTGTTATAAATTGTCGCAGATATTGGAAGCTTTCCACTTGTTCGACTACCTTCCCGTCCATTTGAATCTGTAGTTGTTTTAGTTTGATGTAGATTCGATGCTCTGTAACGTCTCCATCACATCCTCTGCTTCTTCTCATCCATGTTTGAGTTCAGTTTAACAGACTTTTACTGTATTTCAACCATCTTTTAGTTTGGTTTGACAGTCTTTTAGTCTCATTTAACTATCCTTCAGTTGGGTTTAGCATCTTTTACTCTAGTTTTATTATCGTTTAGTTTATTTTAACCACCTTTTCAGTTTTATTGTCATTTATACTGGTTTTACCAACTTTTATTCTGTTTATTTGGTTTTTAATCCAACGGCCCAAAGGTCTGATGGACTGCTGGGATCAGCTGTTGTCTGTTCATAAACAATTTTTCAATAATCTTCTTCTCCAAAATGACTTGATATTTGTTGTGGAACATCTTTGGTTTAAGGTCTATCAAGTTTGGTCAAAGAATTGGGAAATACTGATTTTTAAATTTTTGAAATGTTTAAAATCTCCAGTGATTTATAATGGGACACATTTTGAAGTACTGTAACTTGAAAACAGTTGAAGATATTGCTATAATTACTATTGGCAATAGATAGGAAGACACATATGGGCTTTGATTTGGTGCCATGACCTTTGACCTTCACTGACCTTGAAAGGTCAAACAAATGTCTATTTGGTTTTATTTTTCTATTGACCCTTTGCACGTTACAGTTATCACATGACTAGGGGTGCAGTTCCATGGTGGACGGCAAAAGCAACACAACAAACAAACGAATGAGTGACGGATTATGTCTACCAGCACTGAAAATAAACCTTTGGAGTTGTCCTGCGAAGTGACTCACCTTACTGGACGGCACAATGAACACTATTTGGAGAAGCTAGTGATAGCAGGGCTAGCTACTGACCCATACCTTCTGCCTCCTGATGTGTTTATGGATCTAGCAAAATCCTCCAGTCTACCAGAGTTTAAAGCACACAATCTGTTCCATTCTGTTCTAAATGGAGTATCCCCACACACAGGTGCTGATCTAAAAGCAGACTAAAGTCTGGATGATACCAGTTCTTAGTCTCAGGTTAGATTACCCAGTCGCTATTCTGCGCTCACAGCAGAGGAATGGATCTCATAATGGTAAAGGAAAGATACAGCTAATGTTAACTAGCTAGCTGTGGATGTTTTTAACATGTTTCCCCCAGCATACCATCCAAACTCAAATAGACTGCAACCAAAAGCAGCTCTAATTAACTAACACTGTAATAACGTTAGTGTCTGTCATCAGTGTCTTACAGTATTAGCTCTGTTGTTGAAGTGTCTGAATTTCTACTATCTACACACAGTAATATGTACAGTTCCACCACTAGAACATATGGAACAGCATCATGACAATAACAGTATACATAGTGTATACATAGTGTAGCTGGTACAAAGGCAGACACTACAACAATAGAGCTAATATTGAAGGCTACTTATGACAGCCACTGGAACAGAGTGGCTTATAGCAGTTAACCCAGTCTACCACCTAGCTAGCATTTGGTGGAGCTAATATGCTATGGACACAAACAGAGCCTGTTCTATCTGTAATATTAGGTCCATCATATCCAGGCTCTGTCTGGAACCCAGCTGAAACCATGGATGGAACTGGTGTGTGTGACCAATGGACGTGTAAAGCAGGGTTAAAAAACGAAAATAAAAAAAACAAGACGTTCAGATCAAATTTGATATTACCCGGTTTGCCGTCCAGTGTATAGTTCGGCACTTCCACCGTCCATCATGGTGCTCGTTTGCGGCGCAAACAGCGTGACGTAACGTGCAGCGGGTCAATACTTGAGTCTTGTTTAGTCATATTTAAGTCGGTTAAACCATTAAGTACTTTAGCTCAGGGGCTCCATTATGGGCCCCATGAAAACATAATCATTGTGGACCCTACAGAAATGGACTATCTTCTCAATCTGTCGGACAGGGGGTGGGTGGATGGGGGTGGGGGTGGGGGTGTCCATAAACACCATCACTTATGATACCATGAAAACAAAACTCAACATACTTTAAACGTTCATCTCCCGACTTCTACACCACTCTAAGGGGCCGTTTACACAGCGTCGGATTCAGTCGACTCCGGGAAGATTTCATCGCGGATTAGCCTTCTGTTAACGTGGAAACGGTGCCTAGAGTGCCTGAATCCGGAAACTTTTGATACCAGGGTCCAGGGTGGAATGTTATCGATACGCTCCGCATTTCAGCTCCGTGTTAACGCGAATCGGAGTGTTCCGGGGTAAAATATGACGTCACCGCATGCGCGCGCAGCCAAGAACCGCCAGTTAACCCACTCCAGGCCAGTTGGTGGCGGTAATGCGCCTCCAAGCTGGTTTGCCAGCCTCTATGACACAATAAAGCTGCAGAAAAAGAAGAAACAACCACAGCAACAATTGCCAGTTTCAGAACAACATACGTGCTGCTAACTGTGCTCAGCTCGTCTGTCCAGACAAAGAAGTCCTGCGTCTTTGTACGACCACTCGCCATTGTTGTTTGTAAATAGTGTTGTCCACCTCTTTTTCTTCTTCTTCTTCTCCTCATTTAAAGGCTGTCTAAACCGGAAATCGTTTGTGTGCAGGCGCGTGTTTTACCACCACTGTTTCACTACAGCTCTACATCGCCAGCTACTGGTCTGGCATGGCCACTACAGCGTATTCAGCCGTCCTCGCGGACTCATGTTAACGCAGATCGTTATCATAGCGGCTTCGTCTTAACGCGGAATGATTTTATAACGCAAAGGAGAAATCTTTGCGGAGTGTTGCCGTGGAAACGTACCCTTATACAGCTGATCTTTCACACCTTCTATATCCACTGCCCCCCCACCCCCCCACCCACTGCTCTATGGACCCCCCACAAACACTGGGCCCCATGAATTTGTCATATTTACCCCCCTTATTGCCACCCCAGCTTTAGTTTTACCATCTTTCAGACGCTGAACCTAGACCAGACCAACTGAACCAACCCCAGATCATAACACTACACTGCCCCCCCCCCCCCCCCCCCCCCCCCCCCAGGCTGGGACTGTAGGCACAGGGCATGATGGGTCATCACATCCTCTTTCTAGCTAGTCCATCTATAGATCTATAGACCAGGGTCGATCTGGACTCATCCTCATCATCAGACCACATGAGTCTAATCCTTCTGATTTCTACAAACACTTCAGAAGAAATGAGACGCATCATTCAGAACTAAAGAAGGTGTTTAATCTGAAACATATGAATCACTGCTGTAATTAATTAATGTAATGTAATTAATTATCCAGTGGAAGAATCTGAACCTGATGCAGCTGCTCTAAGACTGGAAGAGAAGCAACGATTCCCCCAAAATTTAAGAAGCAAAAATTTGTGGATAGTGTCAGGAGATTTATTCATGAAAGCTGTTTCCCCCATGAATACCACATTTTTTAATCTGCACTTATTCGCCTTTTTGAAGTAATTTCTTGTAAAACACGATGGTTCCAGTGGATTTCTCACATTGAAGCAGAGGCTGCTCCCGCCTCAAATCCATTGAAGTAGGAAGGTGGGAGCGTTTGAACAAATCTAGTCAGTAATTGGACAAAATATGTCTAACAAGTCATTTCCCGAACTCATGGCATCAATAAGTCAAGTCAACTTCATTTATAAAGCACTTTAGAAATGACAGTCGGCCAAAGAGCACAAAAACAAATAAAACACATAAAAGAATGAATAAAAACTATAAAAGTTATACATTAAGATAGTGGTTCCAACCTTTTTTTACTCCTGACCCCATTTTAACATCACAAATTTCTGGCGACCCCAGACTTTTTTTTTTTTTTTTTTGCTAGAATTCATTAGATTTTGATCCTGTAATAGTTTTCTCTCCTCTGTTTCGAATCCGGGTTAATGTTAGAGGACATTTAGTCTATATAATGTCTATTATTGTGGACAGAGGCAGTAAAGCCAGGTGTAGAGTACTGCACAAAGGGAGAACTGGATTTTCCTTGGTCAGGATATGTACAGTCAGTCCAGCTTGGATTTACAAGGCTGACAATCAATACTGAACAAACAAGAACCCAAACTATGAATTATGAAAGAGCTGCAGCATCTGAAACCGACCACAATGATCATTTGACACATAAACAGAACCACAGTGCTGCAGTTTCACAACCACAGTTTGTCTGCTATGGATTGGGATTGGCTCTGTCAACTCAACACAGATTTATATTACTAAGGTTTTTTAAATTATTTTTATCAATTACTAGAAATTTCAGGCGACCCCATTTGAATTCCGGGCGACCCAACGTGGGGTCCCGACCCCAAGGTTGAAAAACACTGCATTAAGACAATAAAAGCCAACCCCTCACATTGAGTTAAAAGACAGAGAAAAAAATATGATAAAAGACAAGACTTAAAAATAGAAGTGAGTTGTCCTCTCTGATGTGTAAAGGTCGTTCATTCCACAGTTTGAGGACAGAGACTGAAAAAGCCTCGTCACCTTCAGCTTCATCTGTGTCTTTGGGACAACTAACACTGACTGATCTGAGAGAATGAAGGAGTGGACGGACAGGTACTGTAGACCAAGGCTACTGAGGCATTTAAAAACAAACAAAAGAATTTTAAAATCAATTCGGAAACAAACTGGGAGCCAGTGAGGTGATGCTAAAACTGGCGGCACATGGTCCTGTTTTTGGCTCCAGTTAAAAGTCGAGCAGCAGCTGCAGTCGAATCAGTGACGTCTGCACCAGGTTTTTTTTTTCAACGTAGAGGGGAAAATCTACGTTTTCAAAAATACTGGCTACGTATAAACTTGGGATGGGAAGATGATCCGATCCGTATCGATACGCCAACATGCACATGCATGATCCCAGTGCACCGATAGAGAATCTGTGAGTGAATGAAAAGTTTGGAATGATATTGCGATGCATCAGTTATTGAATATTTGTATTGATAAAATTCGATCCGTGTAATAGAATATATTTTTACTTGCATTTAAAAGTGTTACTGTTTATTTGAGTAAAGCTTTTCTTTTCTGTAGAGCCCTGTTGACGTGTGCCATGGGTTTGTGGATGTGTACACTACACGAACGGTCTGAGCTCCGCCCATGCACTCTGCACATGCTCCGCCCATGCACTGTGCACATGCTCCGCCCATGCACTGTGCACATGCTCCGCCCATAAATCCTGTACTGTGTGTTTGTGAATGTGACAGCCATAGAAGGAAGTGACCACATACCACATGTGGTTTGTAAATGTGTACTTTTACTAGATCAGCTGTACTGAATACTGCAGTAAATACCACACATACTGCAGTACATATCACACATACTGCAGTACATACCACAGATACTGCAGTACACACCACAGATACTGCAGTACATACCACAGATATTGTAGTACATACCACAGATACTGCAGTACATACTACAGATACTGCAGTACATACCACAGATACTGCAGTATATACCACAGATATTGTAGTACATACCACAGATACTGCAGTACATACTACAGATACTGCAGTACATACCACAGATATTGTAGTACATACCACAGATATTGTAGTGCATACCACAGATACTGCAGTACATACTACAGATACTGCAGTACATACCACAGATACTGCAGTACATACCACAGATATTGTAGTACATACCACAGATACTGCAGTACATACTACAGATACTGTAGTACATTCCACAGATACTGCAGTACATACCACAGATACTGCAGTACATACCACAGATACTGCTGTACACACCACAGATACTGCGGTACATACCACAGATATTGTAGTACATACCACAGATACTGCAGTACATACCACAGATACTTCCTTAAACAGTCACATACATATCTAACAGCACATCCCATAATACCTTGTACAGGTGTCTCTTAAAGTGACAGAACCTTTTTCTGTTTCACCTTCATTATAAATACATTACATTACAAATGGATTCAGTGAAGGAGGAAGAAGGTGAGTTAGAAACAGAGAAACGACTTTGGAAAAAGAGTTCTAACTTTTTTTTACCTGACTGTCTGTGAGGCACATGTTCTGAAACTGAACTGAATCCACTTTGTGAAAAAGTCATGGTTTTATTTGATAAATAATCAGCTCATTGAATTCCACAGCATATTTTTTTACTACAAATAATTTGTTAAATCAGAATGTATTTAATCGTTCTGTATCGTGATTTGAGTGTGAATCGTATGGTTTCGCATCATGCGGTGCCACATACGTATCTATAATATATCGGAACATAGATGCTGTATCCAGATGGATATCGTATCGGCCTGACGACTAAGATTCATAACCCTAGTATAAACGTAGCCTAAGAACCACTGAACAAATTCATTGAAATTGCTTAAGAATTTGGAAAATAGTCTGTTTTGGTCTGAGAGAAGGACAGGAGGGTGGAATTACATATAAATCACAGGTTTGAGCAAGGGAGTAGGTTTGATTTTGACACTGGTGTGGACACTAAAGTGCTCCTAGGCAGCACTCCGGAAAGTTGATATTTTTTGCATTTGCGATCATAATTTCACATCATGTTGAGCTGATCCAACAAGCGAACAATCATAGTCAGAAAAAAAAAATAGAAATTGAAGTTTATAATGAATATCTGAATATCTAAGGACAATACAAGAATTTAATGCATTCTGCAAAGTTATTCTCATGACGAACATATGCATTATTATTGAACCTCACCTGTGAATTTACAGCCTCTCCTCCTCTACCTCCTCCTTCTTCTCCTCCTCTACCTCCTCCCTCCTCTCTACTGTCTGTCACCTGACATTAATATGTTGATTCATGACATATGAACAGATTATGGATACACTGATCATACAATTTGATGGTCCAGTTATTGCCTGAGCAAAAAGGCTTTTACTTTCAATTATTACATGTAATTTCTTCCCCAAAAATATGGATAAAATCACATCAAGAATCACATTTAGAACCTGAGGTTTTATTGTATTTTCCCCACAAATTTTCTTTGTGTGTGTTTTTTTAAACAGTTGCTCTTCCATAGAAATGCATTAAAATAATAAGTAAAAATAACTTTTAAAAAGTGTATCTGTTTGGTATTAAATATTGTCTTTTATTCAATATCTGTGTTGAGCCTCTACAGTTCTATACCTTTGAACTAACTTACACTTTGACTCCTGTAGAAGTGTCTTCTGTCCAGTTTTGTTTTCTTTGACATCCTTTACATCCTAATTACCGAGCACACATGCAACCAAACACATGTACAAATGTACATGTAAATGACACCACTGATTTTCAAATCCGTTTAGCTGACGTGACTCAGGCAGATCAAATGCAATCACATTGAAAACTTACGGTAGCAGTCCAACTACCAGGTTCCTTTAACAAGTAGATGGAGTGACAGCGGGGACGGCCAATCACATGTACGTTAGCAAAACCAAAGAGTCAATCGGAGAGCGACATTTATGTTAGAGGCGGGACTTGTAGCAGAGACTGACTGTTAACCCTTTATGTGCCATAATCATTGACTAAACACTATGGACAGCGGTTGGATAGATAGTGACTACACAGTAGTGGATGGATATTGGTAAGGACGTGTCCCTAGTGTCCATATGCAGTTCTACACCCCTGGGTTTGAGATTTGTTAAAATGCTCCTTGTGCGTCCCCTGTTCTTAAAACCAGCACTGGGTTAACTCCAGGTGGATGAACAGTGTGTGTTTAACACCACTGTTATTCCACAGCTCAAACTCAGACATCAGCTGATTCAGTCTAATGAAAACTCCCTCCCATCATCACAGGGTGAACCACTTCACATCCAGGTGTCATTTGTTCTATTGATGTTTCAATTTCAGCACATACGATATTTTTCTGTCTCTGAAACGTCTTTGCTGCCCCCCCCCCCCCCACACACACACACACACACAGGTGCTCAGATCAAACTCAGTGTTCCAAATAGAACTGATGGAGTCTGTTTGTGCATCTTCCACCTTCTGAGACGGTGGCGTCGAGGGCTGAAACCAAAACATCATCCAATCCGTCAATCTGAACGCCTCCAGGACTCAGACAGAAACAGGACGCACCGCCCACTTTATGTCAGTTTGTCTGTAAACGTCAGGTCAATGCAATGAGCGTCATGTGCAAAAATATATGAGAGATCAGTGTTAAGGATGATGAAGATGGAGCTGAAGAGGAGACGGACTCCTGCATTTATTAGTTCAGTTATTGGTTTATTAGGGACGGAGAACATTAATGAACATAAGTATAGAACAACATCAGATGTAAATATACTGGATTATATAGAAAATGATAATTAGTATCTGTAGTCCTAAAAAATAATTAGCATCTGTAGTCCTAAAAAATGGTAATTAGCATCTATAGTCCTTAAAAATGATAATTACCTCCGCTAAGGAGGTTATGTTTTTGCCGGCATTGGTTTGTCTGTCTGTCTGTCTGTCTGTGTGTAAGATAACTCAAAAAGTTTTGGATGGATTTGGATGAAAATTTCAGGAAATGTTGATACTGGCACAAGGAACAAATGATTAAATTAATCATTTAATCGATCGGGGGGGTGGGGATGGCACTGATCTGCCTTGGCGGAGGTCTGCACTCTGAGTGCTTTTCTAGTTAGCATCTGTAGTCCTTAAACAGGCAACAAAGAACAATTAACTCAGATTTATGGATGTGATGAAAGAGGACACACAGGTAGGAAGGAAGTAGAAGTACTACTACTAGTAGTAGGAGGAGGAGAAGTAGTAGTAGCAGTAGTAGTAGAAGGAGAATTAGTAGTAATAATAGTAGTAGTAATAATAGTCATAGAAGTTACCTCTGCCAAGGAGGTTATGCCGGCGTTGGTTTGTTTGTCTGTCCGTGTGCAAGATAACTCAAAAAGTTATGGACAGATTTGGATGAAAATTTCAGGAAATGTTGATACTGGCACAAGGAACAAATGGTTAAATTTTGGTGGTGATTGGTGTGGGGGGGCACTGATCTGCCTTGGCAGAGTTCTGCACTAGTATTATTAGTAGTAGTACTAATAGTAATAGTAGTAATAGTAGTAGTATTAGTATTAATAGTAGAAGTAGTAGTACTGATAGTAGTAGTAATATTAATAGTATTAATGGATTAGATTTATATAGCACTTTTCTATGAACGCATACTCAAAGCACGTACAGAGGCAAAGAGGGTGAAGTGTCTTGCCCAAGGACACAACAGCCCATGGACAGAGCGAGATTCAAACCACCAACCCTTCGGTTATTGGATGACCCGCTCTACCATCTGAGCCATGGCCACCCTGTAGTAGTAGTATTCATAGTAGTAGTGGTAGTAGTATTAATAGTAGTAGTATTAATGGTAGTGGTGGTAGTAGTAGTACTAATAGTAGTAGTAGTAACCCAGTCCATATTTGGATCTGTTCATTTTAAACCCGGTCTATCATTTTAAACCCAGTCTATCATTTTAAACCCAGTCTATCATTTTAAAACCAGTCTATCATTTTAAACCCGGTCTATCATTTTAAACCCGGTCTATCATTTTAAACCCAGTCTATCATTTTAAACCTAGTCTATCATTTTAAACCCGGTCTATACTTCAGGCTCTGTTCTTTATCTCTTTCTTTCTGTGTCTCTTTTGCTCTGATGCTCAGACTCAGATCTGAACGTCTCTAAATCACCATCAGAATGCTATCACAGTCCCAGGGCTAATGCCATGCAGATCTGTTGTCTTTTGTGTCAGAATATGAGAAAAGGAATTTCTGGGAGGGAGGCACTGGGCCAGTCACAATTCATTTCTTGCTGGAGCTTTTGCCCTGCAGTCAAACGTAAAGTGACTGCAGACTCAAACACACACGCACGCACGCACACACACACACACACACACACATATATACATACATACATACATACATACACATTGGCCTCTCCATCCCTGACTGACAGGTGGACATGGGTGGCACAATGGACACCAATACAGTCAGGGAACCATGGTAACCACAGACGGACTCTTGGGAAACATTGAGCTGCTGCTGCCAAATATAAAAAGAGAAATTTACAGAGGTGAAAAACAAAAAAAGAAGAAAAAGAAAAAAAAAAAAAAGAATCCATTTTTAGGGGTTTGTGCTAATCAACATCGCCAGCAGCAAACGCTTTGAAAGTGAAAATGAGTTCAGATCCTTGATTAGAATGTAGCGCCTGATCTGAGACACATGAAGGAGGAATTAGACGCAGAACGACAGGAAGATCTGAGCAGGAGCACCTCCCATCAACCAGGGACGGGTCCACCCCACTGAGGACAGGTTCCACCAACCAGGAACAGGTCTACCCCACTGAGGACAGGTTTCACCAACCAGGAACAGGTCTACCCCACTGAGGACAGGTTTCACCAACCAGGAACAGGTCTACCCCACTGAGGACAGGTTCAACCAACTAGGGAAAAGAGTCCACCCCACTGAGGACAGGTTTCACCAACCAGGAACGGGTCTACCCCACTGAGGACAGGTTCCACCAACCAGAGACGGGTTCAGCCCACTGAGGACAGGTTCCACCAACCAGGGATAAGTCCACCCCACTGAGGGCGGGTCCATACACATGTGGATACGCTGACATTAATGATACAGGGAAGCCCCGGCCATACGATACAATACCATACATTAATGATACAGGGAAGCCCCGCCCATACAATACAATACCATACATTAATGATACAGGGAAGCCCCGCCCATACAATACAATACCATACATTAATGATACAGGGAAGCCCCGCCCATACAATACAATACCATACATTAATGATACAGGGAAGCCCCGCCCATACAATACAATACCATACATTAATGATACAGTGAAACCCCATTTCCTTCCCTCCATGTTTACTGTTACCAACTGCAGCTGCACCGCCCACCTCCCATATGTTTGAATACCATTTGGGTCTGTGACCTTTGACCTTGAGTGACCTTGAAGGCTCAAACTCAAGGTCAGCAATTTCTACATTGCCATAATCTCTTAAACTACTGGTCGAATTCATTTCAAATTTGGGACAATTTAGATTTTAGATTTGTTCCACATTTTCTAAATATTCAAACTGTTCCTTTCCTTCTACTGGTCCATCTGTTGATGGTTTAGAACATGTAAATGGTTCTAGATATCAGTCTAGTTCCTACTGGTCACTGATAGAAGTCATATATGGACTGTGATTGGATGGGTTGAGTTCTCCTCCAGTCAAAGTCCCGCCCACTTCTATAGTTAGATTGACATGCATCCAGACCACAGGACTGGAACACAGAACAGAACCGGGACTGGAACACAGAACAGAACTGGGACTGGAACATAGAGACAGAACCGGGACTGGAACACAGAACAGAACCAGGACTGGAACATAGAGACAGAACCTGAACAACCTCACACAGAAAAACCCTGATGAACTTGACTAATGATGAGTTCTGCTGAAAGGTCTGAGTTAAGGGAGTAGGTTTGATTTTGACATTGGTGTGGACACTAAAGTGCTCCTAGGCAGTACTTCTCAAAGTTGATATTTTTTTGCATTTGCGATCATAATTTCACATCACGTCAAGCTGATCAAACAAGCAAACAATCATAGTCAGAAAAAAAATTCAGTAATTGACATGTTTATAATGAATATCTGAATATCTAAAGACAATACAAGAATTTAATGCATTCTGCAAAGTTATTCTCATGACGAACATATGCATTATTATTGAACCTCACCTGTGAATTTGAAGCCTCTCTTCCTCTACCTCCTCCTTCTTCTCCTCCTCTACCTCCTCCCTCCTCTCTACTGTCTGTCACCTGACATTAATATGTTGATTCATGACATATGAACAGATTATGGATACAGTGATCATACAGTTTGATGGTCCAGTTATTGCCTGAGCGAAAAGGCTTTTATTTTCAGTTACTACATGTAATTTATTCCCCAAAAATATGGATAAAATCACATTTAGAATCACATTTACAATCTGAGGTTTTATTGTATTTTCCCCACAAATTTTCTTTGTGTGTTTTTTTAAACAGTTGCTCTTCCATAGAAATGCATTAAAATAATAAGTAAAAATAACTTTAAAAAGTGTATCTGTTTGGTATTAAATATTGTCTTTTATTCAATATCTGTGTTGAGCCTCTACAGTTCTATACCCTTGGACTAACTTAAGGCGGCCATACGCTGTGCGATTATTTCGATCGTTGCACGCAGCTCCATCTCAAACTGTGTGAATCAGTCGTACAGTCAGACTCACGATTCCTGTTCTCACACTGCACGGACCGACGCTCGTATGCGACCTGACTGCTCACACTGTAGGACCATACACCACAGGACGCACGACACGTTTGAGTGTTGTATCCGGAAATACAACGTTAAAATACCAAGGAATCCGTAAAAGTGCATAGACGATTGTGTATTGGAGTGAGTCACGAAATGGTAGTGCTAAACAAAAACCAACGAGCTGCTTTGGTAATATGTGCCATTATCTGTGAGGAATCAAAAAAGAAGAAAAGACAACGATGTGTTTGGTGCAGGAATTGGTTGGCCAGACGTGGACAGTATGGGCTGTCATCCTACAGCAGGAACTAGAGGTAAGCTACAAAAGCTAAACTGCACTAGGACAACAGCCAGCTACTGTCAGCTTGTACGCTACTGTGTGCGTCTGTGTTCGCGCATGCTCAGTGTGAGAATTTGAGGCACATCGGTTCGTGGCACTGCTTTGACAGTACGATACACTCACGAGGAGCGAGCAGGATTTCAAACAGCTCCGTTTTCCTTGCGAACACACGATTGCTGGTCGTGAGGTGGTCATGAGGTGCTAATCGCTTCTCTTTACCCCATGTACACTGCACGAAGCACGACACACGATTAGAGGCACATCTGGCCCGATCCCAGAAATAGTCACACGAGTGAGAAATCGTCTCTAAACTCGCACAGTGTAAGGCCGCCTCTACACTTGACTCCTATAGAAGTGTCTTCTGTCCAGTTTTGTTTTCTTTGACATCCTTTACATCCTAATTACCGAGCACACATGCAACCAAACACATGTACAAATGTACATGTAAATGACACCACTGATATTCAAATCCGTTTAGCTGACGTGACTCAGGCAGAACAAATGCAAACATATTGAAAACTTACGTTAGTGGTCCAACTAGCAGGTTCCTTTTACAAGTAGATGGAGTGACAGCGGGGACGGCCAATCACATGTACGTTAGCAAAACCAAAGAGTCAGTCGGAGAGCAATATTTACGTTAGAGGCGGGACTTATAGCAGAGACCGACTGTTAACCCTTTATGTGCCACAATCATTGACTAAACACTATGGACAGCGGTTGGATAGATAGTGACTAAACAGTAGTGGATGGATATTGGTAAGGACGTGTCCCTAGTGTCCATATGCAATTCTACACCCCTGGTCTGAGTAACAGTCTGTACACGTTTGTGTTGTGTTTGTATGTCTGTATGTGTGTGTTTGTGTTGTGTTTGTATGTATGTGTGTGTTTGTACATATGTGTGTGTTTGTGTTGTGTTTGTTCGTCTGTATATATGTGTGTTTGTGTTGTGTTTGTACGTATGTATGTGTATGTTTGTGTTGTGTTTGTACATATGTGTGTGTTTGTGTTGTGTTTGTATGTATGTGTGTGTGTGTTTGTGTTGTGTTTGTACATATGTGTGTTTGTGTTGTGTTTGTTGGTCTGTATATATGTGTGAGTTTGTGTTGTGTTTGTACGTATGTGTGTGTGTTTGTGTTGTGTTTGTAAATATGTGTGTGTTTGTGTTGTGTTTGTACGTATGTATTTGTGTGTTTGTGTTGTGTTTGTTGGTCTGTATGTATGTGTGAGTCAGAGGAAGGAGGGGACTTGCAGACACACTGATGTACTCTTATCAGTCTTCCCAGTCCTCAGCAGCAGCAGATAAACAGAAGTGTGAAGGGCAGTGGCGCTGCAGGGGGCTGATTGACATGGCTGGCGCCCAAAGAATTAGACACACACATACACACACTTGCCTTTTGCTGTATTCACTTGTGTAAATTTCCACAAATGCATCATCTAGTGACTGTAAAATGCACCGTATTATGACAGAAAATGGAGATCTATTGCACAAAATCTGTTCAACAAAATTCAACTGGATTAATAAAAGAAATCTTACAAAATAAATCAACACTATGTACATATGCATCTATTTGGTCTTTTTCAGTTAATAAAGTAACATCCCCCGAACCCATGACTGTCTTAGCTCCATCTGAGTGTTTTAAGGTCATCTGATCCTAAAATCACATTAATATTAACATCCAATAAACTTTACTAACACATTAGTATAAGGCTGCGTATCATACAAACAATAAAACAATTACAAGAAATACTAAAAACAATTAATAAGTACATAAAACTGCAGCAAAGCTCTAAATAAAACAATAAAATCAAAGAGTTAAAAAGTATTAAAATCAGTAATAAATAAATACATTAATTAAAAGAGTTAAAAGACAGGTGGTCCTAAATCTGACCCAGACCACTTTTGTATGCGGTCCTAAATCTGACCCAGACCGCTGTCATATGTGGTCCTAAATCTGACCCAGGCCACTTTCATGTGCAGTCCTACATCTGACCCAGACCACTTTCATATGTGGTCCTAAATCTGACCCAGGCCACTTTCATATGTGGTCCTAAATCTGACCCATGCCACTTTCATATGTGGTTCTAAATCTGATCCAGACCACTTTCATATGCAGTCCTAAATCTGACCCATGCCACTTTCATATGTGGTTCTAAATCTGATCCAGACCACTTTCATATGTGGTCCTAAATCTGATACAGATCTGATATTTTCCAATGGGACTTCAGTCTGAGTGGCCAGGTCGCATTTATCTGACCTTTACATCATTGAAATGCGACAAATCTCACAATTCTTCATCCCAGGAGTGT
Organism: Sphaeramia orbicularis; assembly: GCF_902148855.1. Taxonomy (NCBI): domain Eukaryota; kingdom Metazoa; phylum Chordata; class Actinopteri; order Kurtiformes; family Apogonidae; genus Sphaeramia; species Sphaeramia orbicularis. The sequence goes on from NC_043972.1 coordinate 13,510,153, forward strand.
TACAGCCTCAATCTCTGATCAGTTCCTGATTCGTGGAGTTTTCAGATTATTAGTGATTATTAAATTGAGAATGGGATCCCTCAGGGCACCATCTTAGGCCCCCTCCTTTATATGTTTACATTAATGTATTTTCAGATATAGGTCTACAGATGGACCTAAAATCACATTAATATTAACATCTAGTCAACTTTAATAACACATTCATCTAATTCACGCTTTTTCAGAGTATAAAAGCACAGATTTGCATGTGTATTTTTGCATGTTTCGTACACCTTTACTCATGCACGTGTGTGTGCGTGCGTGCATGTGTGTGTGTGTTGCTCGTGCATCTCGGTTCTCATTTCTGAACCTGTGTGTGTTTTCTTTTGGCGTGTTAGCAGATTATTGAGCAGCCATGCCCTGTGGCTCCATGCTGTTCCACACCAAACACTGAAACCAATACCTTTTTGTCGCTGATAAAACTGGATGGCCAGAGATATGCATGCATATTATCACCGGTACACCCCCCTCATTCCCCCCCTCGCCTCGCTCAGACACACTGGCTTCATCTGTGTGTGTGTTTGTGCTCGTGCACGTGGCTTACCGAGGCCGTGCACGTGTTATCTGTGCATGTGTGTCAGTAATACACTCCTACAAAGACACCGTACACTCTCCCTCCTACTCTCTCCAGTCTTCCCCAGAGACAAAGTCCCAATTTCTCCATTGCCTGCAGTCAGAGAAAAAGACAAGGGGGGGGGGGGGTCTGAAAGGGAGGGGGCAGGAAGACTGAGAGAGTAAGGAGTAGTAGCAAAAAACGAAAACCTGGATGTTATCAGCCCTCAGAGAGTCACCAGGGTCATTGTCATGTGTCAGTCAGTGTAACACAACTCTCCCTGATAAGCGTCCGATCGCACCGATTGGCCGCGATGGGTGACAGTGCGATACCGTTCTGTGCCGCCGCTCCTGACGAGACACGAAATTAACCCCCAGCGCTTTGCCGATAAACATCTAAAATGGTTTCGGGACCCCAGGGGCTAATGGGAAGAGACGGGAAGCTATCAAAATATCAAATGTGCGTGACAAGCGGCACAAGGACCAGGTCTGTCAAACACTCGCCTTTCCGAGTGTGATTTAACTCCCTGTCTTCCCGCAATGCCTGGCAGCGTCGCACTGACGAATGAACCACTCATCCCCTCTGTCTGTGGCACTGCACGGACAAAGGAGGCTTTAATAGTCATATTTATTTTGACAAACCGGGTTGGGTTCTGGGGTTTAATTGGGTAAACAGCTCATCAGGAGGAATCTGTGGTGATCCGTTAATATTGGCCAAGTGACTATTTTTGGTCATTTCCACATACATTATAAGACAGTGACATCAACAGTTCCAGTGAGGACAGTAGTCTCTTTTCCACTGACCCTCAAACTGTGTGAATATAACTTGTACATAAAAATTTGCCTAATGGAAAAACCACAATTTTGTGAAAAGTCTTGTTTTTTGATCAAATGTTTTTGTTCTTGTTAGAGGTGGTTTTTCGTAGTTAAATTGGTATATTGTGCAAAACTGTAATGGAATTACCTTTTAGTCCAACTAGAGTCACATGACCAAAACAAACAGATGTTGATGGATGTTAGAACAAGAGAAGAAGAAGAGTTTAACCCAAACGTGTGTGTATGTGTGGACACACCAGGAAACCACATCAGTGTAGAATTTAGTAGGAGATAGAGAGGAAGCAGCATTCTAGATTCAAAACAACACAGATTTATGTTCATGTTTATGGAAGGACTTCTACTGACATCTACCAGAAGAAAGAAACTAATCAGCACATTTGGGATTGAATGGTCAAACCAACATTACACACTTCTATTTTCTGTCATTTAGTAAATATCGGTAAAGTTTTGCGCAGATGCCCAATGGAAAAGCGACTACTGAGTCAACAATCTCAGGCTTTAATAGTCACATTTATTTAGACAAAGTGGGGTGGGGTTCTGGGTGTTAATTGGGTAAAATGGCTCATCGGGATGAATCAGTGGCGATCCGTTAATATCAGGCAAGTGACTATTTTTGGTCATTTCCACATACATTACAAGATAGTGGTTGCTTTTCCATTGGACATCTGCACTAAACTTTACCAATATTTACTAAATGTAAAAAAAACAAAAAACAAAAAAAAAAACCTGGCTTTTACATCAAATCACAAATGCAATGATTTGTTTATTTATTGTCGCAAGATGACACGAGAAGTCATTCCGTAAACATGTCGACAAACTTAAATATCACATTGATTTTCAGATATATTCATATTTCCCTCACAGTGCCCTCTAGGTCCAGGAAAATGCTTGTATTTCTCTGTTGTTTTGAATCTAGAATGCTGGTTCCTCCTCTATCTCCTACTAAATTCTAAACTGATGTGGTTTCCTGGTGTGTCCACACATACACACATATGTTTGGGTTCAACTCTTCTTCTTCTCTTTTTCTAACATCCATCATCTGTTTTTTTTTTTTTTTTGTTCCTGTGCCTGAAGTTGTGTAAAAAGGTCTTTCCGTTGCAGTTTTGCACGATATGTCAATTTCACTACGCCCGAAAAGCCACCTCTTTGAAGAACAAAAACCTTTTATCGAAAAATGATAGTTTTGGTGAAATTGTCGTTTTTGCATTAGGCAAATTTTAGTTAGTTATATTTCTGCAATTTTAGGGTCATTGGAAAAGAGACTAGTGACACTAACAGTTCCAGTGAGGACAGTTAGTCCCCAATCTAAGGTCCAATGTGGTCTTCAGGGTCTGTCAGGTCCACAGTGAGTGGACCTGCTTTGTTCGGTTCCATGAAGTAATAGAACTAATGTAAAGAATGACGTTCAAAGGGCTCATGTGGATGTGGACAAGGGTCTGGACCAGCACGCATGGGGGTCTAAGGGGACCAAAGGAAGGTTCTAATGGGATCAAATACATGTTCCTTTCACTTTACGTGTGTTTTTCTTGGATATTTTAACCACTTATGGGCAAGAAACCAAATATGGTAACTTCATTAGCCTTGATTTTCTATGTATCGATAAAACATTTTGAAAATTTTCACAGAAATAATAGATTCTTGTTCTGTCCTCCAATAACACACTAATATGGACATTTTGAATTTCAGAGTATCTCTGTGAGTGCCCTATAAAGGGTTAATGAATGTCGGCCCAGGCTAATCGCTGGACCAGTTCTGTATCCTAGCACTGAAATGGAATGAATGCAGTGGTGTTTTTTCTGTATCTTGAGCAGAATCAGTGCAGAGTCCACCTGTGTGTGTGTGTGTGTTGTGGGTCGGCGTCCTTGGCCGAATGTTTGAAGGACAGTGTGCGACAGGCCGGTCGGTGTGTGTGTGTGTGTGTGTCATGTGTCTGAGCGCGATGACATGTGAAGGTGACGGCTGTGACCGGTGTCCCCGTCGTCTCAGGGCATGTCTCTGCCTCTGGCTCTGACACCGGCCTGACTGACTTATGATCAGGATTTATCATCTTGATTTATGATGAGTCCGGTTTGTCCCTCTCGCAGCCGGAGAGGCTCGGTCTACGTTGTGTGTGGATGTGAAAGATGTCGGCGTGGACAAAGGTTATGAGCCTGCACAAGCACCTGCAGGACGAGCATGTCCAAAACACAAGGATGGACATTTGAACAGATCGGTAATATCACAACATGCTCCAAAGTCCCAGAACTGTGGGAATGCTCAGTACTACTTTGTAACTGCACCCTTCATCAGCACTGAACCTGTAAACTCACCAGGAAACTGACCGTTTTTATTAGTTCACCAACCAATAGACCAGTGTTTTTCAACCTTGGGGTCAGGACCCCACATGGGGTCACCTGGAATTCAACTATGGTCGCCTGAAATTTATAGTAATTGATTGAGAAAACGCCTATGTAAAGATATGCTTTTAGGTCAAATATTTGAGTATATTTTTAATTTATTACAATTTTGATTTTATATACTTAATATTTGGAACCAATATTCACTTTTAAAGTCTTTGAAAAGGTTCATTAAGCATCTTTGTGTTATTTATGCAATAAATTATGTACATTTTTCAAATCGGGTTTTATATTTTTTGTGTGTTTTTTGGCCTTTTGTGTTGATATAGTAGGTTAAAGTAAAAAAAATAATAGGCAGATGAGATAGATGAAATTGTGCTGAAAAAGAAGATACCAAACATGGGTATAGTAAACATTTCTTTATATCATACATATAGACAAAATCAAAAGAACTCAAAAACAGCCAAAATAGGCTCAGACCCCTAACGGTTCAGATGCTGCAGTTCTTTCATAATTCATATTTTGAGTTCTTGTTTGTTCAGTTGTAATTGTCAGCCTTGTAAATATAAGCTGGACTGACTGTACATATAATGGCCTAAAAAGATTAAATTAATTTCAGCAAAAAAAATGTCTCTGTTTTGAAAGTCTGGGGTCACCAGAAATGTGTGATGCTAGAATGGAGTCACGAGCCAAAAAAGGTTGGGAACCACTGCAACAGACCATGAAGGAGCTGAGACCGAAATATTCAAGATATAGTTTGTACCCATAATGGTCCTTACATGTAAATTGTTAGAGATATCATTATAGTTACCATTGAGCACTGATAGAAGTCATATATGAATTTTTATTTGGGTCTGTGACCTTTGACCTTGAGTGACCTTGAAGAGTCAAACCTAAGGTCACCAGTGTCTACATTTCAACAGTCTTCTCTGAAACTACTGGTTGGATTCTTTTAAGATTTTATCTGTTTCTGTTTTTGGGAAAATGTCTACAAAGTTGGTTAACCGTTTTGAAAAAGTTAGATTTTTTTGGATTTTTGATGAATTTTTGAATTATTAAAAATGTGTCTTTATTTACAATGGTCCATATTTAGATGGTTTATATCATGTAAATGGTTCCAGATATCAGTCTAGTTCCTATTGATCACTGATAGAAGTCAGATATGGACTGTGATTGGATGAGTTGAGTTCTCCTCCAGTGAAAGTCCCGCCCACTTCTATAGTTAGATTGATGTGCATCCAGACCACAGGACTGGAACGTAAGCCCCTTGTCCACTTTTGTTCTTGGACTATTCCACCTTTATTCCAGAACGTTGTCTGTGTAAATGAAAAGGTGGATCATTTGGTTCCACCTCTGGAACTCCTCTGGAGATAGGAACTGGGATTCAGGAACACTATGGAATCATATTTGTATTTTTTAATCGATTCTTGTATTTTATTCTTTTGTTTTGGTTTTATTTATTCTTCTGTCCTCTGTACTTTGGTCCACTGTGGTTGGTTTAAAGTGCTTTACAGATGAAGTTGGATTGGATTGTTAAAGGAACACCTCTGGTTCCAACCAAGCTGTGACGTTTTGATGACGTATTGCGTGTGCGACTCCTGCGCCAGGGGGATTTAAAAATGAGCGTGGGCCATGTACAATAAACCAACATATCAACACCACCTGACAGATGTGGAACTGGGGAGACACCCACATCCATCAGTTGTTGGCACTTTGGGGGGGAGGACTGTATCCATGAGAACATTTGTGGAACGGTGAAAGACTCTGGAGAGGTTAGCAACACCGCTATGACCGGGGTATTTCCGATGCACAAGTTCTACGTCCCACTATCTGCTGTGCAAGGTTCTAATAGTTTTGGATTTTTAATTATAGTTTAGTTTTATTTAGTTTGGACTTTTTTTTTTCTCTAATTCAGTTCAGTTTAATTAGTTTTTAGAGCAGGTTTGCTAGTTTTTTGTTTTTTTTTTCCGAATGCTTAGTTTTAGTTTAGTTTAGTTTTAGTATTAGTAGGGATGGGAATCGATAAGAATTTAACGATTCCGATTCCATTATTGATTTTGCTTATCGATCCAATTCTCTTATCGATTCTCATTGGGTGAGGGAATAAAAGAGTACAAATGGGTGTGTTTGCATTAACTGTCTTTTATATTTCCATCTGCACAGAAAATATAACATATACAGTATGGACAAATAATAATAACAGATGATGCAGTTTTGGGGGGCGTACAGTGAAAGTGAAACTAAAGACTCTTTACTAATTCCTCTATTGATGCATTTCACCTACATGAAACTGGTTCGACTCTGCCCGTCTCCCGTTGTTGTGCACCTCATTTCCTTTCCCCTACCTTCATAAACTTCTATTTGAGGGGGTACGACATTTGTTGCCCACACCGGAACCGGAACTGGGCCCAGATGACGGCCTGGTGTTCACTCTGCTGCTAGATTCACAAGCGCCGCTAAGTAGTGAATCAAATGAATCCCATGCTGTGGACAAATGTTTGAACAGATTGGAGGGATTCCACCCTTTAGAAGAAATGTGTTAAATCAAGTGTGTCAAGTGTTCCAGTGGACCTGGTGTTGTCTTTTTAGTTCGTTTCTGCCTCAACACCATGTTGGCTACGTTCTGACCAAAACAATGCAGCATACGCGTGACGTCATTGCACGTGCGCAACGAAGGCGGAATCGATAAGCAGAATCGATAAGCAGGCAGGAAAACGATTCCAAGGGATCGAGCTACTGGGATCCAATTCTCAAAAAGAACCAGTTCTCAATTCCCATCCCTAAGTATTAGTTTCTGTTTTTTCATCTATTTTATCTTCCATCCTATTCACAGAAATTAGTGAGGTTACCCTGGAAACTTTATTTGGGGGTCGGGTTAGGGCGGCTCGTTGACTGAGCAGAGACACAAACACATGTACATTACCATGGATAAATTCCCTATAGCAGGTTGGGCCCCCCCCCCCAATGTAATGTAGATGGGGGTGTGATCCATACACAATGTCACTTACGTGAAAACGAAACTGAAACTTTGCATACTTTCACGGTTGGCCTCCCAACTTCTATACGTCTGTTATACCGCTGATCTGAGATGAAATTTTCACATGTTCTATCCTGTATCAACATTGACAAAGACGAAAACGAAGGGAATTATATACATAATTTTTATCTGTATTAGTTAGTTTTGTAAGCACACAATACAGTTTCAGTTGGTTATCTTTTTTCCTTTTAATTCGAGTTTTTATTTATTTGTTAACCAAAATGTTTTTTCAATTTTAGTTTTCGTCATTTCGTTTGTTTTCGTTAATGATAATAACCTTGCCACTGTGTCCCCACCCCTTTGATTGGTGAACTGTGTAAAAGTCCACCTGTCTCACCTCTGTTCCTCCTTTGTGGAAAAAAGGTAGACTCATCATCTCACCTTTTTTGCAGGATGTCGGTGTAAACGTGTTTGTAGAGACAGAACCTGAAAACCTCCCAAATTCAGCTGGGGTTTGACTGTTGACAGAACATGTCAGTGTTGTGCAGAGCCATTGGTTGTTTTTTGTTGTTGTTTGAGTAAATGCAGTGTGATTTTCTGTCACATTCACCGTAGCACAAGGTGAAAATGATGCTGGGGTGTTTCCCTCGACAAAGCTCAGAAAACATATTTCTAGACTGAGCGCTAATTGAAAAGACTTTGAATTTGTGAAAACTGTGAACATGCTACATGTCACGGCTGCGAGCCATGAGTGATCTCCCCTTCATGTTCTGCTGTAACAGGCAGGCTGAGTGTGGACTACTAAATGCCAGGCGCAGGGACATAGGGGCTATTTAGTAAACATCTTTCAATTCCATGCCAGCCGGCCCGGCCGAGCAGCCAGACAGCCTCTAAGCTCCTCTCTCTATGTTGGGATGCAGAGAAACAGGCCGTCGAACAGACCCAGGGGATGGAGGGATGAGAGGGGGGAAGAAAAGGAGGAGGACGAGGGGGAAAAGAGGCAGAGAAAGAGAGAAGGAGGGCACTGGAACACATCCACAGATTAACCCTCACGGAGGAGATGGAAAATAGAGCGGAACTGAACATACGTGAGTGAGGACAGAAAGGATGAACGGCGACATTCACAAGTGTCTGGACACCTCAGTGCCGAGCCGCTGCTGCCACCGCCACTTTTATGTGTGTGTACGGTGGACGCAAACACACCTTCAGCTCCTCAATGTGAATGTCCACCATTAACGCCCCCCCGCCCCTGATACCTCCAACAGCCACCACTAATCCTCTCCTTCACACTGCCAAAGAAGAGCAGCAGAGGAGGGGAGGCAGAGCTGGACCAGTGAGGGTGGGGGGTAAATAGACCTCCATTCATAGATGTGGTTTAAACTGGGGATGGACAGATTCCCCCGTTTGAATCGGTGGTCCAACACAGACGTTTGTGATGAGACTATGAGACTGCACCAGTAGCTTCAGTTTGCAGCTAAATGTGCAGTGTATCTGTCTTTGGTCAAACCCACAGTTACATATATTATTACATAGTTGATCTCCTCTGCACCCATGTTTTTGAGGTGCCTTGAACGCACCATCCCTATCTTTTGGCGTTTTGTTATTAAAACATACGGGAGGTGGGTGGCGCAGCTGTAGTCAGTAAACAGCAAAGGGGGAGAGGAGACATTCAGTGGACCTCTGAAGACACACACATCCAAAGTTTAAGTTTTTTGTTTCACAGGGAAAAAAGAGAGGACAAAAGAATAGTGTTGTTTACAAACCAGATGTGGGTTTTTAAAGTCTTTGTATTGTGATGAATCATTTTGAATTGCATCATGAATCGTATTGAACCAAATCGCACTGTGTAAAGTCAAATCATTGTCAAATCATTAATGAATCACATCGTGAACAGGGGTGAATTGTATCGCAGTATAACATATGGGCGGGGCTTCACTGTGTCGTTACCTCCGCCAAAGAGGTTATGTTTTCATCGGGGTTTGTTTGTTTGTTTGACTGTTAGATAGATAACTCAAAAAGTGATCAAAGGATTTTGATGAAATTTTCAGGAAATGTTGATACTGGCACAATGAATAAATGATTAAATTTTGGTGATGATCTGGGGGGGGGCTGCTTTGCTTTGGCAGAGGTCTGTGCTCTCCAAGTGTTTTTCTAGTTAATGTATCGTATCACTGGCAGCGTATCCAGATGTGTATGGAACTGGCCTCAGTGGTGGGGATTCACATCCTTAGTATAAATGGCATCACCCTGACAGAGAAGCACTGAGTGTGATTCCATACTTTAGTGTCACTGTGTAAAAAACAGCAGATAGAAGTTAGTGATGGGACTTTTGGCTCTTTGAAGGGAACCATTCAATCAGGAGCCATTCACTGAAAAGAGCCGTTCAGAAGACTGGCTCTTTTATGTTTGTTTGCATTATTTTGAAACAGCAATGTTTTAATGACTAAATAGGCTACATGTGATGATTGACATTACATTTTAAAGGTGTTTAATTGGTGCAGGAGTAAATATTATCTTACCGTAAAAAAGAATAGTTAGTTCAAATGTGTGGGCTAAATACATGACATGAGAGGTGACATTAGGCAAATGCTGGAATTTGACAAAAAACATCACGGTACATTATGTGGACTAGTCTGTAGCCTAAAAATGAATTCATATCATCTATGACTGTGACAGTTCGCCTGAGCTGTTCCACAAGTATAGTCGGGTGCTGTGTTTTCAGATGGCGGTGCAAATTATTCATTGACCCAGACTTGAAAGATATATATTTTTTTGCAAATATTGCAAGTTGCATGCCAATCTTTTCTTTCTGAGAAGTGCATCTAAATACTACTCCTTTTTCTTTGGCTCATTACTCACAGGTGGTCACTCACTCACTCTCAAACTTTTCTCTGCTCACTTCACGCTTCAAACTGTTGTGTTTTTGCTAACTTCTTGCCATGAGACATGCACAGTGCGCAAGCACTCTTTTTTTTCTGCTCGAACATTCTCCTCCTGCCCAATGCCTCCCCAGTGACGCTAAATTGACAGGCAATCAGACACTCCCTCCTTAAAAAAATAAAAAATAAAAAATGAACGGCTCTTTACAAAGACTCAGTTCCCATCATTCATTTCAAAGAGCCGTTCAAAAGATTCGATTCGTTCGTGAACGTCACGTCACTAATAGAAGTTCAAGCATCTTTCAGGCAGACAGAGTAACATAAAAGCAAAATTAAAGTGTAAAAAGACTAGCATCAAACATACGACAATGACTGTTACAGTACAATAGTTCAGATAAAAGTACAGGTGGGGGGGGCTGGAATTATGGAAAGAGTGAGGTGTGGTAAGGGTACAATACAAGTCCAGTTCACAGATATGTAGTTATATGGGTGATGTGGTGTGTGTGTGTGTGTGTGTGTGTGTGTGTGTGGGGGGGGGGGGGGGGGGTACAGGCTGTGACAATGATCCATCAGAAATATCATATAATAAATGTGATAAATCTGAAGCTAAAGGCATAAATGTGTGATTCTACACTTCATTGGCATCTGTCAATCAGATCTTTGCATAAATCACTGTAAACTGTAAAGTGTAATACCACTGACGACCACTAGGTGCTGCCTCTAATAGACTTCTATTAAGTATTTCTCTATAAATTACTCTCAGACTACTGTATAATAGTTGGTCTTCTGTATTTGGACTCTGTTCTAAGTATATTGATGGTGCTTTTGTGAATTATAGCCCCATTAAATAGATTTTATGGTTAATGGAGCCATTAAAACCTCCAGCGTAGGGCTGTGATTGACAGCTCAGTCTTTTACAGCGTCTTTTTGTTGAATACAGTTTTCATCAGACAGTTCTTCTTGTTAATAAACTAGATCAGGGCTGTCATTTTAGTTCAGGTTCCACGTACAGCCCAATATGAGCTGAAGTGGGCCGGACCAGAACAATAAGAACAGAAGAACCTATAAATAATGTCAACTCCAAACTTTTAGATTGAAAAAAGTAAAATTACACAATGGAAATGTTTACATCTACAAATTATGCTTAAAAAAATGCAAATAACATGAACAACTATGACAAAATTGAAATTTCATAAGAACAATAAGTGCAATTTAAACAATTTTATGCCTCTTCTGATCATTTACTCATGTTCATTACATTGAAGAATTGCTCAATGATGAGAGATAGGAAAATTGTAGATTTTGTGACCTTGCTGTGACCTTGAACTTTGGCCTACTTGGCCCAAAATTTAATGGGTTGGTTCCAGGGCCTAGGCCTATCTGTGGGTACAATTTGGTAAAGATGGTTGGAATAGTTTTCCCGTAAAGTTGCTAACAAACAAACAAACAAACAAAAAAACAAACAAAGCAAAGTGATCACAATACCTCCTGGTATTAAGGTAATAACAATATCTACACACAAATATACATATAAACTCTCTTTACACACAAATAAATAAATAAATATACATATATATATATATATATATATATATATATATATATATATAAAATACACAAAGCTGAGGTTCAGGTTGTAGAATAGTGTAGTGTTATGTTCATCCGACAGCCTCCAAATGAAATGAACCTTTACTTGGCTTTGATATAATGTTATTGTGGGCGCTGTACATCACATGCCCCCCCACTGTGAAAGCTGCCATGGCTGCCATGTCTGCACGGCGCCTGTATCTGCTGTGGAAACAGAGAGGGCTGAACAGATCCAGATACACAGGCAGATACACAGGGGAATCACTGTGAGTGAGTACTGTTGGTTTGTTTGACAGGGACCTCTTACCCCTGTCTCTCACACCTCAGATAGAGAGAGACAAATCCAGCAGGATGGCAGATAGAGGCAGATAGAAGCAGACGAGTGAAAGACGAGTGAAAGGCAGAGCAACGCAGAGAAAAACCCAACCAGAGACCACGAGGTGTTGACGGGCCTGGGGAATAGAAGGCAGAGCATAAAGGAGAGGAGCCCGGCGACAATAAAAGGGTTGGAGAGAAGGAGAGAATTAAAGGAGGAGAGAGAGAGAGGGGTTAGAGAGAAAGAAAGGGAGGGGAAAGCCGGAGATAAGGAGGGAGAGAAAGGCTGGCACTGCACCGGCGAGTGGAGGCTTTATTATTCTCTGTAGCACTCAATCAAACGCCGGCCCTCTGAACAGAGAGCAACGCTGGCGAATCATCCTGGGGGCTTTCTCTCTTTCTTTCTTTCTGTCTCTCCATCCCACCACACCACCCACCCACCCCCCCTCCCTCGTCCTCCCCCGCTCTCTGTCTTTTTTCCTGCGGTGTATGAGTGCTATCCATCTGTCAGCTGTCAGTGCCAGTGAGAGATATACAGAGCTGTCACTTCGCGTCAGCCCTGGTTTGGGAGGCCTTTTTCTGCAGCTGCCGCTCCACACATACTTTCCCTATGGCAGCGCAGGAGCAGCGCTATTAAAGCACAAACACACACACACACACACACACTGATGCGTGCGCTTCAATATTTGATACTGGCCAAACAGCATAATCCATGTCTGCTTAGAATAATGTCAGACCATAAAAAAGTTTGTGTATGTATTTTTTTTAGCATTGAATAAATTTACATTGATATTAAAATTACACTGGAACACATTTCTGTCATTTCTACAGTAAAAAAAATTACAGTAGCTTCTTGTTCTAACAATTTACAAGGCGTTACTGTATATTGCAATGTATTATGGGTAAAAAAATATGTACGGTAACTTCAAGCATTTGTTCCCAGTATCATATTGTAAAATTACAGAATGGTTGTTTTCACTGTAAACGATACAAATGACAATTAAACACTGTTCGTGTTAAAAGAGGACATGAAGGCGGAGCCAGGGGAGGGAACCCACATCCATCCAACCAATCAAGTGGAAGGAAGACATTATTAGACCACAACATTAAAGTGGAATTCAAGTACTAACTTCATGCACTATAATTGGACCGTGTAGTCGTCCATTTTAACTGGGTGTGTCATGTAAACATGTCAAAACCAGTATTTTAGTCAGAATAATGTTTCTGTATTTGTGTGAGTGACTGTATTTCACAGTATTTTATTCATCTTAGTCATGTTCCTTAAGGAATATACGGGGTGTGGGACTCAGAATGAACCGTTTTTGCAATTGTTAGCTAGTGAAAAACTTGTTAAGCAAACGCTAACTGCATGCATTAGCCCTGTTCGGAAATGCCTCCGATAGGCCAGGCTCCGTTAGCGCTGTTAGCACGGCTGCAATCAAACTGGAGCAGTCAATCTAATCTAATATAGGATAATCTAATCTAGTAATCTAGGATCATCTAATCTAATATAATCTTGGATAATCTAATCTAGTCTAATCTAATCTAGGATAATCTAATTTTGTCTAATCTAGTCTAATATAATCTAGGATAATCTAATCGAGTCTAATATAGTCTACTCTAATCTTGTCTAATCTAGTCTAATATAATCTAGGATAATCTAATCTAGTCTAATATAGTCTACTCTAATCTTGTCTAATCTAGTCCAAAATAATCTAGAATAATCTAATCTAATCTTGTCCAATCTAGTCTAATATAATCTAGGATATTATAATCTAATGTAGTCTAATCTAGTCTAATATAATCTAGGATAATCTAATCTAGTCTAATCTAATCTAGGATAATCTAATCTAATCTAGGATAATCTAATCTAGTCTAATGTAATCTAATCTAGTCTAATATAATCTAATCTAGGATAATCTAATCTAGGATAATCTAGGGTAATCTAATCTAGTCTAATGTAATCTAATCTAGTCTAATATAATATAATCTAGGATAATCTAATCTAGTCTAATCTAATCTAGGATAATCTAGTCTAATATAATCTAGTCTAATGTAGTCTAATCTAATCTAGGATAATCTAGTCTAATCTAATCTGTTTGTGCTGTAAATATGGAACCACTGACAATACAGAGACTTTGACTTGACATGATTCAACTGCTGCTAAATGGACTCAAATAGGAGTTGGAACAGGCCTACTGTAGGTTCAGTTACAGAAGATAATATTTGAATAAATGGGGATAAATTGCTTAAGAAAGGTTAAATAGACAGAAAAACTCCATTAAGAGTTGCCACAGAAGTAGGTCTGGGTGTTTATGGGTTAAAGTCTGAAGCAGATATTTACTCGGACGTCGTAGAACAGTGTTAAATAAACCGGTTTTTCAGCGTTTTTTGAATTTATGTCGTGGTCATAATTACCCATCAACACCTTGCCATCTGCAGCTGCTGACGGGGAAATGTGTGGCATTAGGTGCAGTCGGACCGGAGGAACGTTTTCATGGATGTAATGGTTGTTTTAGGAAACGCCTCCTGTTATGGAACTTCATTTTCATTTTGCTGGTGAGCAGACGTAAGCGCAGTGTGAACTGGTGAAACATTAGCGGTGTAAATCACAGTTCTTATATGATTTAACAGCTTCTTTTCTATCTGTTTTAACTCACGGCACCAAACAAACTCACGCTGTTGTTGCTGTTGCTGTTGCCCAGAACTGGCGTTGCCATGCCAACGCGCCGGCCAGCTGTTATGTCACTCCACAGTGTGAACGAAAACAGCAAATACCCATGAAGGTCCAGAGGGAGCTGCCCAGTGGGTAGGGGGTAGGGGGTAGTTCCCCCAAACACTGGGTCCAGGAAGTGGACGATGTTCTTGAACTTTCACACAAGAACCAACAAGAACCTGAGCTCTGCAGAAACACGAGACCAAGGAACACGTACTAAAAACCAAACCTTTAGAACCATCATGAAGTCATCTGTCACTTTATTTTATTTATTGACTTTTCAACCCCCGGTGTTCATAGTTAGATAAGATAAGGTAAGATGAGATAAGGTAATGAGAGATGAGATAATGTGAGATGAGATAAGGTAAGGTAAGAGGAGATAAGGTAAGATGAGGTAATTTAAGATAAGGTAAGGTAAGATGAGATAAGGGAATGTGAGATGAGATAAGGTAAGGTAAGAGGAGATAAGGTAAGATGAGGTAATTTAAGATAAGGTAAGGTAAGATGAGATAAGGGAATGTGAGATGAGATAAGGTAATGTGAGATAAGGTAAGGTAAGATGAGATGAGATAAGATAAGGTAACTTAAGATAAGGTAAGATGAGATAAGATAAGGTAATGTGAGATAAGGTAAGGTAAGATGAGATAAGGTAATGTGAGATAAGGTAACTTAAGATAAGGTGAGATGAGATAAGGTAAGGTTAGATAAGATAAGGTAATGTGAGATGAGATAAGGTAATGTGAGATGAGATAAGGTAAGTTAAGATGATATAAGGTATGGTGAGATGAGATACAATAAGGTAAGGTAAGATGAGATAAGATAAAGTGTAAGGTGAGATGAGGTGATATAAGACTTTAAGGCAAGGTCAGATGAGATAAGGTAAGATGAGGTAAGATAAGATAAGACTGTTTATCCCATCATGGGTTAATTTCACAGTTGACAACAGCAAATCATTGCTTTCAGGCAGAAACCTCTTATGTCCAAAATGGTTATTTTTCAGGAAACTATGTATTTTCTAAATAAATGAATGGAGTTAACAGATGTAGGCACGAACCATTTTCAACACTTTTCATTGGTTAAATATTTCTGAAACCGTCAGGCCAATGTGAAGACGGACCAATAGAACTGTTTCATGACAAAAAAAAAGAACAAAAATGCAAAAATGGACGTACAAAGTTTCTGTTCGACAGCAACAATATATTAAAAATAAAGTGCAGAGAAGACCGAAAACAGAAAATATACAGGGTGGGGAAGCAAAATTTACAATATTTTGAGGCAGGGATTGAAAGACAGTGTATGACCAATTAGTTTATTGAAAGTCATGAGAATTTATTTGCCACAAGAAAATTGACATAATAGAAAATGTTTTTATTCTATGTGTCCTCCTTCTTTCTCAATAACTGCCTTCACACGCTTCCTGAAACTTGCGCAAGTGTTCCTCAAATATTCAGGTGACAACTTCTCCCATTCTTCTTTAATAGTATCTTCCAGACTTTCTCCTAATAGTTTTGCTCATAGTCATTTTCTTTACATTATAAACAGTCTTTATGGACACTCCAACTATTTTTGAAATGTCCTTTGGTGTGACGAGTGCATTCAGCAAATCACACTCTCTTTGACGTTTGCTTTCCTGATTACTCATATGGGCAAAAGTTTCTGAAAAGGTATGGATAATAGTGTTAGGTATGATTATGACATGAATATATGTTTGGTTTCAAAACAATTGACGTAGTGCCTGCTGAGAAAAAAACAACTAAATGTTCATTGTAAATTTTGCTTCCCCACCCTGTACACTTTTGATAGTTATTATCAAGAGGAAAAAGAATAAATAAGGAACAAAAAGAAGCAAAGTAATTAATAAAATGAACAAAACTTAATAATAAATAAACTGAATCCTAATAATAATAATTAACATTAATAAAATAAGCCACAAACTGAATAAAATTGATGAAAAACAAATAAAATAGACAAAACAAACAGAACAAAATGTCATCTTCTACAACACTGATTCCACAGTAAAACTCATGGAGTTGGATCAGTGACAGCAGATGGACACACTGGGTTTATGTTCAGTTAATGACATTTTTGCTGGAAAAAGACACTTTTTCTGGAGTTTTCTCTGTTTTGTTATAATAACCTTTGAATTTACTCTGAGTTTAATGAACATCTACATGATCAGTGAATTAAATATAGAAAAATACCAGATTTTCACAAAGTTAAATTACAGAAGATAATATTCTAATAAATAAACTATATTTACTATATTCACTAATAAATTAATGGAGTTAACAGATGTAGGCATGAGCTGTTTTCAACACTTTTCATTGGTTAAATATTTTTGAAACCGTCAGGCCAATGTGAAGACGGACCAACAGAACAAAAAAAAGAACAAAAATGCAAAAAATGGACTTACGAGGTTTCTATCTGACATCGACAATATACAAAAAGTGCAGAGAAGACAAAAAACTTACACTTATGATAGTTATTATCAAAAGAAAAAAGAATAAATAAGCAACAAAATGAACAAAAAGAAGCAAAGTAAATCAATAAAATCAACAAAAAATAATAATAAACCAACAAAATAATAATTAACATGAATAAAATAAGCCACAAACTGAATAAAATTGATGAAAAACGAATAAAACAGACAAAACAAACAAAGGTCTGATCGGACAAATATCAAATCCAAACTGTACGTATGGATCCAACTTCACCTTCGGACCTAAACTACAGACTGTCGGGGTTATAGGAGGAGGTCTGAGGTGTCAAAGTGGAGGCCGATGAAACAGAAGGACTGAGGGATGGGGGGGTGGGGGGGGTTCACATGGGTCTGTATGTGTGTATAGGGGGTGGGGGGGCAATTACACAAATTAATTGCAGGCCTCCGCTGACACCCCTCAGGAAGACGACATGAAGGCTCCACATGTGTGTCGGATGACAACAACAGAACAGAGGATGTGTGGCGCTTCCTTCCAATGCCTTCCATTTGTATATGTTGACAGATTGCTGGGTTTTTGTGCCTATTGTGCTGCCGCTCCAGCGCCAATTGTGTTGGGTTTGGGGCGCTCGTTATTAGAGGGTGACAGTTTCTGGGCGGAAACAAACACGACTCTGACGATTAACACCATGTCACCATGTCAGCTCATACTGTAATCCTGATATTCTGTCTATCGCACATGTGTGTAGAGAGAAGGAGGGAGGGGGAGGGGGGGGGTGAGAAGAAGGGACAGAGTGAAAGAGAAAGAGAGAGGGAAAAGGCCTCTGCGAGATCCCAAGAGACGCAGATAAAACCGTGTCGTTCATGGAGGACATTGTGTTGGTGGTGCCATACTGTAATGCAATGTTAACATTCCCCCCAATTCTGGGTTCTCCACAGGGAGGAGCAAAGCCTGCTGGGAAATCTGTGGAGTGGATCAGACAGGCCCGTGTTCTCACCAGGATGGAGAAGAGACGAGTGTAGGATAGGACAGCAGACGAGTGTAGGATAGGACGGCAGACGAGTGTAGGATAGGACAGCAGACGAGTGTAGGATAGGACAGCAGACGAGTGTAGGATACAACAGCAGACGAGTGTAGGATAGGACAGCAGACGAGTATAGGATAGGACGGCAGACGAGTGTAGGATAGGACAGCAGATGAGTGTAGGATAGGACGGCAGACGAGTGTAGGATAGGACAGCAGACGAGTGTAGGATACAACAGCAGACGAGTGTAGGGTAGGATAGCAAACGAGTGTAGGATAGGACAGCAGACGAGTGTAGGATAGGACAGCAAACGAGTGTAGGATAGGACAGCAGACGAGTGTAGGATAGGACGGCAGACGAGTGTAGGATAGGACGGCAGACGAGTGTAGGATAGGACGGCAGACGAGTGTAGGATAGGACAGCACACGAGTGTAGGATAGGACAGCAGACGAGTATAGGATAGGACAGCAAACGAGTGTAGGATAGGACGGCAGACGAGTGTAGGATAGGACAGCAGACGAGTGTAGGATACAACAGCAGACGAGTGTAGGATAGGACAGCAGACGAGTGTAGGATAGGACAGCAAACGAGTGTAGGATAGGACAGCAGACGAGTGTAGGATAGGACAGCAGACGAGTATAGGATAGGACGGCAGACGAGTGTAGGATAGGACGGCAGACGAGTGTAGGATACGACAGCAGACGAGTGTAGGATACGACAGCAGACGAGTGTAGGATAGGACAGCAGACGAGTGTAGGATACAACAGCAGACGAGTGTAGGATAGGAGAGCAGACGAGTGTAGGATAGGACGGCAGACGAGTGTAGGATACAACAGCAGACGAGTGTAGGATAGGACAGCAGACGAGTGTAGGATAGGACGGCAGACGAGTGTAGGATAGGACGGCAGACGAGTGTAGGATACAACAGCAGACGAGTGTAGGATACAACAGCAGACGAGTGTAGGATAGGAGAACAGACGAGTGTAGGATAGGATGGAAGAGCAGAGAACGACAGAGTAGGAGGAGATAAAGGATACAGCTGAGGAGGAGAGGAGCATCGAAGGGCTAAGTATGAAGAACAGAACAGGGACAGGGTGAGTGAACGCAGCAAAGAGAGGGTAAGTGAAGGCAGCACGGACTGGGTAAGTGAATGCAGCACGGACAGGGTAAGTGAACGCAGCACAGAGAGGGTAAGTGAAGGCAGCACGGACTGGGTAAGTGAATGCAGCACGGACAGGGTAAGTGAACGCAGCACAGAGAGGGTAAGTGAAGGCAGCACGGACTGGGTAAGTGAATGCAGCACGGACAGGGTAAGTGAACGCAGCACAGAGAGGGTAAGTGAAGGCAGCACGGACTGGGTAAGTGAATGCAGGGCGGGGTGGGGGGTGGGGTTAAAAGTAAAAACAGGGTTAAACAATTACAGAAACAGTTAATAAGTAGGTCCAACAATTACAGTGAAACATGTGACAGACAAATACTCACCAGGTGCAACAGTCAGATCAAATGTGCTGCAGGGTTTGTTTAAAAACAGCCCCATGAACTAAACTGTGGTTTTAGACACTTTTACACACAGATCCTGAAAAAAGCTCAGATGGTGACCCCCCTCTTTTTTCCACCATTGACTGGTTTCTCTTTCAGATGTTTTTTATTGGAGCTCATTGTCGTATGGTTCCATGTTGACTGTACACACATGGTGTTCAGGATGTACATCCATGCAGACGTATGTGCAGTTATATGAACGATTTCCACAGACAGAGGAACCGCTAGCAGTTGTGAAAGGTAAACCTTGTGGGCCCTTCAGGAAATTCAGTATCTTGCCGATCTGTTAGAGAGCAGGAGGGGGGTTATATGTGGGAATGCAGTCCATAACTAACATAACTAACACTGGTGGGAAGCGAAAGTCAAACTTAACCTTCTTTCAGTGTCTGACTCCAGCTTCTATTCCTCTATTATCCAGTGGATTTTAAACGACAACTTTTTTTTTTGATCAATGTATTTTTTATCCATATTCAGTCTTTCAAACATACAAAAACATACAAACACATACACAAACATTCAGAAACACACAAACACATACACAAACATACAGAAACATACAAACACATACACAAACATACAAAAACATACAAACACATACACAAACATTCAGAAACACACAAACACATACACAAACATTCAGAAACACACAAACACATACACAAACATACAGAAACATACAAACACATACACAAACATACAAAAACATACAAACACATACACAAACATACAAAAACATACAAACACATACACAAACATTCAGAAACACACAAACACATACACAAACATACAGAAACATACAAACACATACACAAACATACAAAAACATACAAACACATACACAAACATACAAAAACATACAAACACATACACAAACATTCAGAAACACACAAACACATACACAGACATACAGAAACATACAAACACATACACAAACATACAAAAACATACAAACACATACACAAACATTCAGAAACACACAAACACATACACAAACATACACAAACATACAAACACATACACAAACATACAAAAACATACAAACACATACACAAACATTCAGAAACACACAAACACATACACAAACATACAGAAACATACAAACACATACACAAACATACAAAAACATACAAACACATACACAAACATTCAGAAACACACAAACACATACACAAACATACAGAAACATACAAACACATACACAAACATACAAAAACATACAAACACATACACAAACATTCAGAAACACACAAACACATACACAAACATACACAAACATACAAACACATACACAAACATACACAAACATACAAACACATACACAAACATTCAGAAACACACAAACACATACACAAACATTCAGAAACACACAAACACATACACAAACATACAGAAACATACAAACACATACACAAACATACAAACACATACACAAACATACACAAACATACAAACACATACACAAACATACACAAACATACAAACACATACACAAACATACAAAAATATACAAAAGCTATCACACTTTTAAACTCTGACAGAAGCCATTTTAGTCATTTTATATGATTTTTATTTTTATTTTTTTTTAATATTAGCAGAACCAATAGGGTCTTTTAGTCTGCATTGGTATTTATTGATTATTTATTGTTGATTATTTAAATGCATTTATTCGTAGTTGCTTTCAATAATCCTGTATTTGTGCACTGATTTATTTATATTTGTCACATTGCACTTTGGATGAGGCTGATATCTGTGGTAAACTGCAAATGAATTGCCCGTTTGGGATAAATGAAGTTTTCTGAATCTGAAAAAGTAAGATAAACACAGACATATAACAAAAGTACAAGACACCACAAAAAAAAAAAAAAATTAAGTTGAAATTAACATTTAAAAAAAACCCACTGTAATTACCTGATCACTTTGTACACACACACACACACACACACACACACACACATTATCCAGAGTCCAGGTGCACTGTCAGCCGTTCTACAGAGGAAATAAGACATTTTCACACCTTCTAACCTGGATCTGCTGGATCCCCTCCACTGTTCTATGGGCCCCATGAATTTGTCATGTCTACCCTACCTATATTATGGGATAGATATCATTGTATTGCACTAATGTATTAAAAAAAATATCAAAAAATACAATAAAGGATCCAAAAAATATGCAAAAATACACTAAAAATACACTAAAGTACACAAAAATACACTAAAAATACAATAAAGTATGCAAAAAAAGCAAAAATACACTAAAAATACACTAAAGTATATAAAAATATGCCAAAAATACACTAAAGTATTCAAAAAATATGCAAAAATACACTAAAGTACACAAAAAATATGCAAAAATACAATAAAGTATACAAAAATAAACTAAAAATGCACTAAAGTATACAAAAAATGCACTAAAAATACACTAAAGGATACAATAATACACTAAAAATACGCTAAAATACACAAAAATACACTAAAAATACAATAAAGTATGCAAAAAAATGCAAAATACACTAAAAATACACTAAAGGATACAAAAAATATGCAAAAATACACTAAAGTATACAAAAATATGCAAAAAATGCATTAAAGTATACAAAAATATGCAAAAATACACTAAAGTACACAAAAAATATGCAAAAATACACTAAAGTATACAAAAATACACTTAAAATACACTAAAGTATACAAAAAATATGCAAAATACACTAAAGTATACAAAAAAATGTAAGAATACACAAATATCCTGACCAAGAAAAATCCAGTTCTCCCTTTGTGCAGTCATCTCCACCTGGCTTTACTGCCTCTGTCCACAATAATATACATGATATAGACTAAATGTCCTCTAACATTAACCTGGATTTGAAACAGAGGAGAGAAAACTATTACAGGATCAAAACCAAATTAATTTTTTCCAAAAAAAACAAAAGTCTCTGTTTTGAATGTCTGGGGTCACCATAAATGTGTGATGTAAAAATGGGGTCAGGAGTGAAAAAAGGTTGGACCCACTGAAGTACAGACTCTGTTGAAGTCCGTTTGTGGAGCTTCATCTACTGTAGTTTGACACATTTTCTCACTTTGGGCTAAATGATACTGGACATAACAGGAAGTACAGGATAAAGTACATGGTGGAGTGGCATGGCATGTGAAATCCAACACTGTGGTACAATACAGAGGCTGTTCAATAGTCTGCTGGAGTTTCACTGTTTCGTCCTCAGGCTGAAGCTGTTGTGACAAAGATACGAAAACAGTCCGAGCCGATAGGACGAGGCCGGAGCGGAGCTGGAAGGTTCTGATTTCATTGGACACAGTAGCTTTTGCAAAGGAAGGTGAAGCGAGGCCAGTTTATCTACGGGCATTTTTTCCATCAGATTGTAAGTCAGCGGCGCTCCGACTGCAACTGCACCGTCTCTGCAGGCGCTTTGGCTTCACCTTCACACTCTCAATCAGCTTTTCTGTCATAGAGGTGTCACATTAACATACATGCATGCACACACGCCATACAAAATAGATGGCATGTTGCAGATGGGCATGTTTGTGTGCGAGTAAACACACACTGGTGCACACGCTCCCCCCCTCCCCCCTGCCTCCCCCCTCCCTCCTCCAGCACCTCTCAAACCCATTATTGCAGTTCTTACTTCCAGAATAAAAGTAGTGAAATTTGACCACGTGAGCCACTAGTCTCTTTTCCATTTACGCTCATATTGCGTGAATATAACTTGCGCATAAAAAATTTGTCTAATGGAAAAACAACAATTTCACCAAAACTCTTGTATTTCGATTGAAAGTTTTTGCACTTGGAAGAGGTGGTTTTTCAGACGTAGCACAATTGGTATGTCACGCAAAACTGCAATGGAGAGACGTTTTTACGTAACTAGAGTCACATGAATAAAAAAATTTAAAAAACAGATGTTGACGGATGTTACAAGTTAAGAAGAAGAGTTGAACCCAGACGTGCGTGTATGTGTGGACACACCAGGAAACCACATCAGTTTAGAATTTAGTAGGAGATAGAGGGGGAATATAGAATAATAATGAATATATCTGTAAATAAACATCATATTTACATTCATCGCCATGTTTATGGAATGATTTCTTGTGTCATCTCAATCCCAACAAAGGAACTGACATTATTTAATAAAACAGTGTTAAATAATAATAAATAAAATTCAAACAAGAAAGAAAAACAAAAAACAAAAATGAACCTCCACAATATCTGCATTTGAATAAATACCTAAAAAATATTGATACAGTACTTTTTAATAATGATACAGTATTGTGAAATGAAATATCGCGATATATTGCAGAACTGGTATTTTCTAACAGCCCTACAGGAAAATAGATGGCACATTGCAGATGGGCATGTTTATGTACGAGTAAACACACACTGGTGCACCCCCCCCCCCCCCAGCACCTCTCAAACCCATTATTGGCAGCAGTTCTTACTTCCAGAATAAAAGTAGTGAAATTTGACCACATGTGAGCCACTAGTGTCTTTTCTATTTACCCTCATATTGCGTGAATATAACTTGCACATAAAAATTTGTCTAATGGAAAAACAACAATTTCACCAAAACTCGTGTTTTTCGATTAAAAGTTTTTGCACTTGGAAGAGGTGGTTTTTCAGGCGTAGCACAATTGGTATGTCACGCAAAACTGCAATGGAGAGACGTTTTTACGTAACTAGAGTCACATGAATAAAAAAATTTAAAAAACAGATGTTGACGGATGTTACAAGTTAAGAAGAAGAGTTGAACCCAAACGTGCGTGTATGTGTGGACACACCAGGAAACCACATCAGTTTAGAATTTAGTAGGAGATAGAGGGGGAATATAGAATAATAATGAATATATCTGTAAATAAACATCATATTTACATTCATCGCCATGTTTATGGAATGACTTCTTGTGTCATCTCAATCCCAACAAAGGAACTGACATTATTTAATAAAACAGTGTTAAATAATAATGAATAAATTTTAAACAAAAAAGAAAAATGAACCTCCATAATATCTGCATTTGAATAAATACCAAAAAATAGCGATACAGTACTTTTTAGTATCGATACAATATTGTGAAATGAAATATCACGATATATTGCAGAACCGATATTTTCTAACAGCTCTACAGGAAAATAGATGGCACGTTGCAGATGGGCATGTTTATGTGCGAGTAAACACACACTAGTGCACACGCTCCCCCCCTTCCCCCTGCCCCCCCCCCCCTTCCTCCAGCACCTCTCAAACCCATTATTGGCAGCAGTTCAGTGACGGCTGTGTGACTGCCAGTACTGCGGATCTGCTCCTGGAGCCAGCTCTCCCCATCAGCGCCGGCTTGATTACCCTGATGTATGCACACCCAGACACTTGACAATCTCTCAGCATTTACATATGCAGCCTCAGCACTCCACACTACTTCTGATCTGAGGTGGATGTATGTGTGCGAGGACGTGTTGGGGGGAGAGATTTACCGAGTCTGTGTGTGTGGAAGAGTGAGACCGTCGGTGAGGCGAGTGGGAGACGACGACGAGGAGGAGGAAGGAGGAAGGAGAAGAGAAATGGCAGCTCTCGCTCGCTAAACGTAAAACAAACAAACTTTAATCCGACGCCGAGCCCCTGCTCTTCAAAGAAGTAAGAAAGAGAGGGAGAGAGAGAGAGCGGCGCCTCACCTAGGGGTGTGCGATGGCGTAAACACACAAACAGAGCGTTTACCAGTCGGCCCGTTCTTCACTCTAATGTCAAACAGCTAACGAACACACACGCCGACCGACGGGGATAGAGCCGCCGTAAAAGCCTCACAAAAGCCTGCACTTGAATGATGTTGTTCTTTCTTTTCAAATGAAAAATCATCATAGAAACAACCCCCCTCGCCCCCCCATCACCCCCACCCCCCAGCCCCATTCAAAGGGCCTGCCTCTTGTTCTTTTCTTTCTTTCCATCTCTGTCAACGTGAGGGAAGTGTCGATGAGAGGCAGAAACACAGAGAGAGAGAGTCGGAGCGAGCGAGCGGAGGTCTGGGGAGTCGCACGGTGTCGATCCTTTTTGGCTGGCGCTTCACAGGGAACGCGAGCTCGGCTGATCATCATTAAAACGCACACAACTTGACATGTTTATTTAATGGCTGCTCCCGGCAACGACGGCAAGCTGCTGCTATCTCTCATTGTCACATGTTGATCTACCACCGTGCCATGTGTGTGTGTGTGTGCGAGTGTGTGAAAACGAGGTGCTGGGCGTGTGTGTGTACGTTGGCATTAATCTGCGCATATGTGCCTTTACGTTCCCGACATACGTAAAGATGGTTCGAATACTCGTATGTGCGAGGAAATAGGCCTCCGCCGAGTGTGCAAATACAGTCAGGTCGAGCCACTCTGTGTTTGGATGAAGTGGATGGGACTGGTTGTTTCTCGTACCATTTCCAATATTTACACTAGACACAGATTTCCAGCCGTTGCAGAATCTCTAATCTAAACACTCCGTGCCTTCGGTTCACATGTCGACGCAGCGCCACCGCCGCCGCTCTCCTGATTTCTCTGGTTACTGACAACTTCCATAAATAACTTTGACGGCTTCACATCACACCGGCCAACAATCCACCAGAGGACGGAGCGGTGTCCTGGTGAACATGTTCAAGTTCTGCAGCTTTAAAGGATGATACCAGACGAACATTTAAAGGTGGGGTCTGAGAGGTTTTTCTGAAGCGTTTTTTACTATTGTCCTTAAAATCCCCTTCACACCCTGATTACAACTAATTAATTAAATGCTCTAACTACTACTACTACTAGGACTCCTGCGATGGGGCGGGTGTCCCGTCCCGGTGCGTTGAGCCAACCAGGTGAACCAGTGTTTTCCATCGCTGGCGGTCTTGTGCCAGCTGCTCTGCGTCCTCCATGGTAACTCCATGTTGTTGGAGGTCGCCCGCAATGACGTCGAGCCATCAGGTGCGGGGCTTGCCTCGTGGTCGTTTCCAGCCTGCGGCCTTTGGGTCAAATTGAAGGATGGCTCTTGTTGGATGGTCAGGAGGGAGGCGGAGGACATGACCGAACCAGCGGGTGCGACGTTGCGCGGCCAGGCTGGATGCTTTGGGCTGGCATGTGCGGGCTCGAAGCACCTCGCTGGAAACCCGCTGAGGCCACCTGATGTTTTCGATGGTTCTGAGGGCCTTGCTATCAAAGCCATCTATTCTAATGCTCTAACACAAAAATGATAAAAAGTCACCTGTGGAACGGACAAGACTGAAAAAACACTATCCAATCATTTTGAGCACCCACTCGAAATGATTGAACGGTGATATGTCTATCAAACCTAACTGCCATTCGCCCCTCCCCCCTTCCCCCCCTCTGCGCATACTCCTCTTTGAGCATGAATCGCACATTCCCAGAGGCTGGAAGTGCTTGTACAGGAAACAAAACCAGAGCTTGGTTATATTAGTTATATTAGGATGGAAAGTTCACCGGCAAAGTGTTTTGTCACTAACATAAACCAGTAGGAAATGTAACGTTAGTCAGATAGGTCTGAACTGGGGCTGTTCTGGAAGAGCGGGGGGGTTAGAGGAGACTGAATGAGGTATGCATGGATACGCCAGCCGGAGCCTCAGCCAGGGCCGTAGTCAGCATCGGGGCCTGAGGCGCGGCCGTATGGGACTGGAGCTGGGGATGGAGCCTCAGCCGGTGTCGGAGCCGGAGCTGGGGCTGTAGTCGGAGCCTCAGCAGGTGAACTGTTGCTGTGCAGCGCTCGTGAACCCTCGGGAACAAGTATTGAATTGAGTATTTTCAAAATGTAGCTGCTCAAACCGTTTTTCTAAGATCTCATACCCCACCTTTAAACCAGGGGTCTCAAACATGCGTCCTGGGGGCCAAATGCGTCCCGCCAAAGGTTCCAGTCCAGCCCCTGGGATGAATTTACAAAGTGCAAAAATTCCATAGTCAAAGCTGTGGAACTCATTTTAGTTCCAGTTCCACATACAGACCAATATGATCTACAGTCAAATAATAACAGCAGAAGAACCGACAAAAAAGAATGACTCAAGATTTTCTTCTCGGTTTGATGTGAAAAAAATAATATCACATTATGCCTGTAAATAATGACAACTTCAAATGTTTGTCTTTGTTTTAGAGCAAAAAATAACATTAAATTATGAAAATATTTACATTTACAAACTATCCTGTAACAATAAAATGTGAATAATCTGAACAAATATGAACAACCTGAAATGTCTAAAGAAAATTCAGCACAATTTGAACTCTTTTCTGCCTGTTCCTCAGTGTTTAGTGTCTTTGTAGATCTGATCCATAATGCACATGGAGAAATGATAAGTTGAGGCAGAATATTGTTGAAATTGCACTTATTTTTCTTAACAAATTTCAGTTTTTTCAGGTTTGTAAAGTTTATAAAAGTAACTATTTTCATAATTTCATGTTTTGTTTTGTTTTTTGCACTAAAACAAAGTCATTAGTTATATGTTATTATATTATTATTTTACTGGTCCAGCCCACTGCAGATCAAATTGGGTTGAATGTGGAACCTGAAAGAACATGAGTTTGAGAGCCCTGATTTAAAGAGAAGAAGAAGAGTTGAACCCAAACACGTGTGTGTATGTGTGGACACACCAGGAAACCACATCAGTTTAGAATTTAGTAGGAGATAGAGTGAGAATATATAATAATAATGAATATATCTGTAAATAAACATC
Organism: Sphaeramia orbicularis; assembly: GCF_902148855.1. NCBI lineage: Eukaryota > Metazoa > Chordata > Actinopteri > Kurtiformes > Apogonidae > Sphaeramia > Sphaeramia orbicularis. Next base: position 13,538,075 of record NC_043972.1, read on the forward strand.
ATATTTATGTTCGTCTCCATGTTCATGGAATGACTTCTCATGTCATCTCAAGATAATAAATAAACAAATCATCGCATTTGTGATTTAATGGAAAAACCGACATTACACACTTCTGTTTTTATGACGTAGTAAATATGGGTAAAGTTTTGCGCAGATGTACAATGGAAAAGCAACTGGTGATAAAGACTAATCCAGTCCTAAATGCTGGTTGGTTGTAGTTTCACAGATACAGTCTGGGCTCAAAATGTGAAATTTCAGAACCTCCTTCATATAATACATGGATTCCAAAAGTTTGGAATATTTACTAAATGGAGCAGATCATATTCAATCCAATCCACTTCATTTTTTTAACATATTTAAACAACAAGAAGGTTTCCAAACTGTTTCACATCATACAAGGAATAAAATAATCAAGAGAAATACTAAAAACAACTACAAAAGCACTTGGAGAGCGCAGAACTCCACCAAGGCAGATCAGCCCCCCCCCAATCACCACCAGAATTTTTATTTATTCATTTATTTTTTAAATAACTTGTCTTGTCCAACATCATAACAGCAGAATGGTAGTCTGTCTGGGGGGGGGGGGGGGGGTGTCACCACCAGAATTTAATCATATGTTCCTTGTGCCAGTATCAACATTTCCTGAAATTTCATCAATTCCGTCCATAACTTTTTGAGTTATCTTGCTAACAGACGAACAGACAAACCCTGATGAAAACATGACCTCCTTGGTGGAGATAAAAAGTAAAATTATATTATGAGCAAAAAAGTGAATAACACTGAATATTCATATACAACCTGAAATTTAAGAACAATATTCTGCTTCAGTTTATCATTTATACATGTTCATTGTGACGTACAGATACAGTGGATCTACAAATACACACAACATTTCATAACAGGCAGAATATTGGTAACATTCAACTGATTTTTCTTTAGACATATCAGGTTTTTATATTTATGGTGAAAGAATAGTTAATAAATGTGAACATTTTCACAATAAAAGAAAGAGAGGAACTTGTATTTGTCATTATTTACAGGTTATTATGTTATTATTTGACTGTTCTGACCCACTTTAGAACAGATTATTCTGTAAGTGTAACCTGAACATCACTGACTGTAAATATCTTCAGTGTCATTTTTGCATTTCATATATTCATCCATTCATGGCCTGGATTATTATTCTTATATATCTGTATTTAGGTGGGACAGTGCAAATTAATGAACACATTTATACACCACAAACAAAAAGTTAAGGATATTTCTTTTTTTTTTTCTTGTCCTTTTTTTGTCATTTTTGCCATTTGTAAATTAAACTATGTCTGGTCATCAAAAAAATGTTTCAATTCAGTTCACACACAAAAAAGTAAAAAGCGCTGTGCAAGAATCCAAACTGAAAAAAATAGCCCAAAAATTAAAAATATTCTTAACGTTTTGTTTGTAGTGTACATTCCATTTCAGTGTAAATATGCCAGAGTTAGTGTCAGCGCTAATTTTCATCCACAGTCCCCACTTAATAAATAAATAACAGTGATTTGTGCAAAACAAAGCAAAAACAGTGGAATAAGAGCAGAACACAGTAAGACAGTGGAATATATTAAACAGTCCAGTTCAATACACTACAGCACAGGTGTCAAACATGTGGCCCAGGGCCCAAAACTGGCCCACCAAAGGTTCCAATCCGGCCTGCGGGATGAATTTTTAAAGTGCAGAAGATATTAACAGTCAAGGGCATCAAACTGGAAAATAACAGCATAATAACCTAGGAATAATGACTCCAAATGTTCTTCTTGGTTTAATGTGGAAAAAAATGACATTATGCCTGTAAATAATGGCAACACCAATTTTTTCTCTGAATTTGCATGGTTGAAAAGGAGTAGGAAGAAGTATGAACTTATTTAATCCTCTTTGATTTACTGCAAAGAACATTAAATTCTGATATCCTTTAATAATAAAACGTCAATAACCTGAACTAATACGAACAACCTGAAATGTCTAAAGAAAATTCAGTGCAATTTAAACAATATTCTGCCTGTTTTGTGTCTTGGTAGATCTGATCTGTAATGCACATGTAGAAATCATAACTTGAGGCAGAATATTAATCAAATTTTTCTTATTATTCTTATTTTTCTTCAGAAATTTCAGTTTTTTTCAGGTTATTCACATCTTTTTTTTGTTTGGCTAGTTTGTAAAATGTAAATGTTTTCATAATTTAATCTTAATTTTTGCATATAAAGAATTGGAGTTGTCAATATTTATAAGTTATTATGTTATTATTTTACTGGTTCGGCCCACTTGAGATCAAATTGAGCTGAACTAGCGGCATTGTACCCGTGGTGTCATTGTGTGTGAAAAGTGCCTATACATTATTGTAAATGCAGCCTTCACATTGTAGCATTGTCTGCTAACAGTAGAAATTTCATGAACGGCAGCATAACCACTTCCGAAAATGGAGTATGGTGGCAGGGATGAAGAATTCAAAGTAGAGAGAGGCTAAAATGTCCCAGCATACCTCACAACATTTGAATATGGACATAAAATTGTGCCTAGTAGATAGTCAGGTGATGTTTCTATTCATTTGGTGAGTTTGGCGGCGATCGGGCCTGTGAAAGCTGAGGAAAACCTGTACAAATGCCCTCCAGTGCTGCAACATCGATGGGACACAGAACATGTGTGATATAGTAGGATGTGGAACCTGACAGAACATGAGTTTGAGAGCCCTGCACTGCAGTATAGGACAAAACAACTCAAATAAACCTTCAGCGGTCCCTTTAAAGTGCTACTGTTCACATGTTTGGTTTGGATCGGACCCTTTGGTGGCCTGGTTTTGGTCCACAGGCCGTATGTTTACCACCTGCGTCGTAGTGCGTACATGTACAAGCTGAAACACAAAGGAACGCAGTCGACAACAAACATGGTCAAACTCATTTGTTGCTGCGACTGAAACAAAACAGTGAAGAAAGTGAGAGAAGGAACGTTCTGTGGCGACGGAACGGGCATGAAATGAACAGAACAGAGCAGATGCACATGAGTGACGGAGAGACTGCAGGGCGCATGAAGGCGACACTCTGCCTTTTTTGTTTGTTTGCGTGTGTAAACGCAGTTTTGATGAAATATTAATGGCGCCTTCCTTCGTGCTGTGTAAAGGCTCGTCTGTCTTCGCCTCTTCCATCTGCACCACCTCAGGTGTGCATTTCAGATGTCAGGAGGGAACCGGCTGTCAGCGCCAATCCACCGCCACCACGCCCCTTTCCCCGCCCCCTGACACACCTTTAGTCCCACAGCCTGGGAGTCGGAAGCCCCGCCCACTTGCCCGCCCACCCACTCTCACCGCTCAAACTTTTCCTGATGCGCTTATTGTTATTGTGACGCTTTAGTGACAGAAACACATCAAATAAAAGATAGAACAGAAGAGCCGCCAACTGACGGATCCGCCGTCACCTTCACTTCAGTTTTCCTCAAGTCAATCTCCTTTTCCTGCTGCTAAATAATCTAAGACACGCTTTCTTCTGAGGTGGATCAGGTTGATGAGGAGCTTGGTGATATTGATCACAGATCAAAGAGCGTCTCTGCGGTTTGATTGGCAGCTGTCGAGGATCAGTGGGTTTAATCCAACCCCCGCATCACATTCAGACGAACCAGATACGCCGACCGTCCCTCATCTGCTGCACTCGGCTAATGCTTCCTGACTGATGGAGGATAAATGATAGCGCCCGCTGCCAAACATGTCTAGCTTGTGGTTTGTCGATGAAGGCCTCACGACAGAGGACGGATCCTGCTTGACATCCGACGGCGAACACTTGGAATGTTCCGTCAATCAGTCACAGCGCTGTAATTAGAAAGGTGAAGGTTCCCACAGTGTCATCATGAGTGGTCAGCCTGACACCCACATGGCTTCCTGTCACAGGGAAGAGTTAATTATAGTTGTAAATGTTAGACGGAGGCTGTTTTGGCGTGCAGGCCTTCATAATAGGCTTCATTTATAATGATGCTCCTCTCAATCCTGTGACCAGAGGCTCAGAGGCAGGAGCAGAAAGAAGAAACTTTGTGCATTTTATTAACACACTATACATTTTACACATGAATCTTGTACTAGTATATCGTTATCCTCAGATCATAACTGTCGAACTCAGACACAAATGGACAAAAGTATGTGGACATGTTGAATCCAGGTGTTTATTTTCTAACAGGGGTCTGGGATACAAAACAATGACTAATGTCAGAATACAGTTTTATATTATGGGATAAATGTCACTGCATTGCACTAAAGAACACAAAAAATATGCACAACATACACTAAAGTATACAGAAATGCGCAAAAACACAACAAATACACTAAAGTATACAAAGCATATGCAAAAATACACTGAAGTACACAACAAATATGGAAAAAATACACTTCAGTATACAAAAATGTGCAATAATACACTAAAAATACACAAAAATACACAAAACATATGCAAAAATACACTAAAGTATACAAAAATGCACAAAAATACACTAAGATATACAAATATATGCAAAAATACACTAAATTATACCAAGCATATGCAAAAAAACACTAAAGTATACAAATATATGCAAAAATACGCTAAAGATACACAAAAGTATACAAAACTGCGCAAAAATACTCTAAAAATACACAAAACATGCAAAAATACACTAGACTACACAAAAATACACAAAAAATTCACAAAAAATACACTAAAGTACACAAAGCATATGCAAAAATACAGTAAAGTGTGGAAATATATGCAAAAATATGATAAAAATACACTAAAGTATACGAAAATATGCAAAACACAATAAAAAATTCTCTCAACATTGTTTTTGTTTTTTTTTCTCCCTGACTGTGATTTTCAATGTTCTTCCTCTAAATGTCTGTAATATTTTTCCTGCTCTGACTGTAAATAATAATTTCCATCTACTGTCATCACATCTGACTGAGGAAGAAAAATCTACCATTAAACTACAGTGAAATGTTGATGTTTCTCAACTCTATGGACATAAATATGTGGACACATCATGTCTGCAGCTGTCAGATGTCCTGTTCAGGAGGATTGGAAACACAAACATCAATATTAATAACCAATAGGATATCTATCCCATAATATAAAACTATATTCTGACATTAGTCCTTATTGTTTTGGATCCCAGACCCCTGTTAGAACAGAAACACCTGGATTCAACGGCTCCACAGACTTTAGTGTCTGAGTTAGTTCTACTGTGAGGCTAACGACGTGGTGTTTTAGATCCGTGCCCCAAAGCCTCATTCAGAGACAGAATAAAGAAATAAATACAAAGGCAAAGAAAAAAGATGGCGACTGTTGCCCGAGGAGGTTTGTCATAAAAAGGCTGGGTTGGGATTTGTTGGTGTCACTCAATAAATCAGTGGGAGTTTAATTACCAGCCTGGTGTGTGTGGAGGAGCTGTGACAGGCAAAGTGTGTGTGTGTGTGTGTGTGTGTGTGTGTGTGTGTGTGTGTGTGCGTGCGTGTGTGTGTGTTAGTCAGTTGTGTGCGCTGAAGCTTTGACAGGCTCTAGCTCCGTGAGTTAGCCTTCCTCCTGGGTCGGACCCTACCACCACCACCCTGACAGGGCAGATCTGCACCAGGACTGAACCATTCCCACCACCACCCCCTCTGCTTACACACAGAAACCCCAAACCCCTACCCACCCCCCACCCCCACCTCCTCCTATTATGAACTGCACTGGGCAGAACTTTGAGGCTAATCTGTGCCTCCTAGTCCACGGCACAGAGACTCTGACCCTCAGACCTCTAATCCTGTAACTGGAGAACAAGTCGAACACAAAGACACGATGACAGAGAAACAGAACAACAGACCAACAATACAGCATCACAACATCCACCTGAAAGAACACTGAACACACTCCCACACACACCATCAGGACACCAGTTTAGGACTTTTTCAGTCATTTCATTACCAGTGTTGGGCAAATTTATTTTAAAAAGTAATTTGTTATAGTTACTAGTTACTTCCCAAAAAAGTAATTGAGTTAGTAATGGGATTACTCCTTCACAAATGTAATTAGTTACCAGGGAAAGTAAGTGTTGCGTTTCTTTTTTGAAAAACCTTCAAATATGTAAAAGGAAACTGATTTTTAAGCATGTTTCACGGGCCAGTTGCATAGAGTAGAACAGCAGACAGGTACTGCATACCATGACTGTGGTGAGGCTGGGGTCTACCAGGGCCCGGCTTTTCCACCACATAAGTCCATATGTGCATTTATAGAAGAAGATGCTCCTCCAGTTAATCCCACATTTCTACTTTTTTCAGTCGCTCCTCCCTGATCCAGCAGCAAATGTCTTCAGTCCAGTCAGTCAGACTCACTGATAACTCCTCCCCTAAATTAGCTGATAACTCCTCCCATAAATTAGCTGATAACTCCTCCCATAAATTAGCTGTACACATAGCTGTGTTCAAGTGAATAAGGTGTGCTGGGACAACTCAAACTCAGACATGTCATTAGTTGTTCAGGTGAAGGCAGCGTGGACAACTCACTCATGGACACACAGGTGAAGCATGAAGGCAGTGTGGGCAATTTGAATAGAAGAACGGCTCGTAAACGAACAGCTCGTAACGAATCAGTTCTTATTGTTCACTGAAAAAACCCATTCAACAGACTCGACTCGTTCGCAAATGTCACACCTCTAGTGCCTGGCTGAGCGAGCCAGGACGGATAACGGCTGATATCAGCGCCAAGTAACGCGCCACATTTCACTGCCGGTAACAGTGTTGTAACTTTTCAAATAGTAATTCATTAGATTACCCGTTACTGGAAAACAATAACGGCGTTAGTAACGCTGCTATTTCCAATGCCGTTATTCCCAACACTGTTCATTACTTATACTTTTCTTTTTTTCTTTTGTTCAGACAAGGTATAATTTTTATATCTTACTTGCTTGATAGTAAGAACTATACCTTGTCTTAACAAAAGAAAAAAAAAAGTATAATTACATTAACAAGACAAAATGAACATCATTAGCCTCATTTCATTCGTCTCTTTTCCATTGGACATCTGTGCTAAACTTTACCGATATTTGAACTCAGCCAGTAAAACATCTCCTCCTATTCTGGTCCTGCCCTCAGATTACAAACTTTTGGAATATAATTCATTTAGAGACTAGGAAAGACCTCCGCCAAGGCAGATCAGTCGTCGAGTGTCCCCACCCCACCCCCCAGTCACCACCAACATTTAATCATTTGTTCCTTGCGCCAGTATCAATATTTCCTGAAAATTTCATCCAAATCCATCCATAACTATATGAGTTATCTTGCTAACAGACAAACAAACAAACAAACAGACAAACAAACCCTGATGAAAACATAACCTCCTTGGTGGGAATCTTAGGAAAATCTTAAAGGTGCAGACAGTTTTTCACTGGGATGCATTACTTTTTGGTTATATTTGCTCATCGGACACAAATATGTTGAGTATTGACCCTTTGCACCACCGTCACAGTTATCACATGACTCGTGGTGCAGCGCCATGTTGGACGGCAAAAGTGACACAGCAAACAAACGAACGAGCGACTGATGATTTTAAGCGATGGCTACAGCCCTGAAAATAATGTTTGGAGTTGTCCTGCGGAGGGACTCACCCTATAGAAAGGCACAAAGAACACTCATAATGGTAAAGGTAGGATACAGCTAACGTTAGCTAGCTAGCTATGTATGTTTTTAACATGTTTCCCCATCATGCCATCAAAACTCAAACAAACTGCAACCAAAAGCAGCTCTAATTACCTTCTAAAAAATGTTGGCTGCAGATCTGGGTGTATTTAGAGGGCTGACAGTCCTTACGATTAATAGCAACTATTCATCTAATGCCGTGTTTCCATTATGTGGAACCAGCTCAACTCGACTCAACTGGACTCGGGTACCAGGTCCTGTTCCAGACCGTTTCCATTACAGGATACTACCCACTTTACAGTACTTGGTTGTCATAGCGATGCGGCGCATTACTTCTGTGTCGTCTGTTCAGAGTTGCTGATAAACTCACTCGTTGCGTGTTGTCTCATCAAGCTCATGCTGAATTTTTACGTCTGAATCTCCTGGACCGACCATGGTGTAGTTTTACAGACTGACATCATGTGGATTCACCTACCAACATATTTACTGTCCACTTCCACATCTGTTTTTTTGTAAAACAGCTGGTCACAGAGACAACTGTCTGACCAATCAGTGGTCTGCAGTGTTTATACGTCACCTTTTAGTATCTGGTCCCCAGTCCTGGAACCTTAGCGGAGGTGATACCAAAAAACTAGTACCAGGTACCAGATTCCAGGTCCTTTTTTGAAATGGAAACACAAAAAGGCCGAGTTGAGTCAAGTCGAGTTGAGTCGGTAGTGCACAGGTGTCAAACATGCGGCCCGGGGGCCAAAACCGGCCCACCAAAGGTTCCAATCCGGCCCGCAGGAGGAATTTGCAAAGTGCAAGTTGGGGCATCAAAGTCAAAAATAATATCATAATGTCCTATAAATAATGACAACACCAATTTTTTCTCTTTGATTTAGTGCAAAAAACATTAAATTATGAAAATGTTTACATTAAACTATCCTGTAGCAATAAAATGTGAATAACCTGAACAAATATGAACAACCTGAAATGTCTAAAGAAAATTAAGTGCAATTTTAACAATATTCTGCCTGTTTCTAAATGTTTTGTGCGTCTGTAGATCTGATCTGTAATACATATGTATAAATGATAAGTCAAGGCAGAATATTGATAAAATTGTACTTATATTTCTTTACAAATTTTATTTTTTTCAGGTTATTCACATCCTTTTTGTTTGGATAGTTTGTAAACGTAAATATTGGCGTAATTTAATGTCATTTTTTGCACTAAAACCATTTGGAGTTGTCATTATTCATTGGCTATCATGCTATTATTTTACTGGTCCGGCCCACTTCAGATTAAATTGGGCTGAATGTGGCCCTCAGAAGAAAATGAGTTTGACACCCTTGACGTAGTGGAAATACGGCATAAGTCTTCTTTCTGCTTCGAACGGTCTTCTGTAGAACGCTATATTCAGTTTACAGCCTTGTCTGTCGGAACAGTGTTCGGAACAGCAGGATATCACCGTCTTCCACCACGAGAGAAGGAAAAAAACAAACAAAAAAACAGAATGTTCAGATCAAATTTGATATTCACCGGTTTGCCATTCAGCATTTCCGCTGTCTGTCATGGCGTTCGTTTGTGGCACGATCAGAGCGTGACGTATCGTGCAAAGGCTCAATCGCTGCTCGGAAAGCTATTACAAAAAAATTGTTCAATGTAAACACCCTGACCCTGGAAGACCGGCATCAAACTGTTTACATGGTTTTTGTGACACCAATTTCACTACGAAAAACCACCTCTTGGAAGCGTAAAAACTTTTCATTGAAAGATGAGAGTTTTGGCGAAATTGTCATTTTTCCATTACGCAAATTTTTGTGCACAAGTTATATTCACGATATTTGAGGGTCAATGGAAAAGAGACTAGTGTGAGTTTATGACACGTTGGCCAGTGTGGGAAGAGTTTCATAACCATTTTTAGTTCAATATTGTACAGAATTTTCAGTCGAGTTTTGAATGGGTCGGAGTGTGAAGCTGTTCAGAAAAAAAAGAGAACAAATAATCCGAAGGTGAGGGCAGGAGCGAAGAAACCCCAGGTTTGACAGAGGTAGGAGAGGTGATAAGAAACAGGCAGTGTTTTTCTTCTACGATTCCCTTTGAGCGAACATCCAACAATTTGAAGGTTCAATGGGCAAGATTACAGTTCTGGAAGAGATGAGTTAAAAATACAGGCTGAGCCGCACCAGTGTCTGCGCTGAGTGAATGACACACGGAGGCCGTCGGCGTCACGCGCAGCTCCGCTCAGCGCTCGCCGTTCGTTATTGGCTGTTTTCAACTGTGGCGCGGATGAAAAGAGTCGGCATTACAGCTGTCAATTCAGATGGAGATCAGGTGGTGGGAATGAATGTGGCAACGGCGGCACATATTGTAGTAGCTGTGGGTTTGTCTGCACACACACACACACCACATTAACGTGTGCATGAATGCATGCATGCAAAGGCATGTGCAGATGCTAACCCATAAAAATAAATCCTCTCCTTGTGCCAGGAGCGTCTAATATCCCAAACTGATATTTACTGATTGCTGCTGTTCCTCTGACTCTCACACTGAAAACAATAGCAGCAGCAGGAGGTTCTGTGAGCGTCTCATCATTCCACACTTTAAAGTATGTTGAGTTTTTTCTGTTTTCAGCGAGTGAATATCTGCCAATATTTCACACACGCATTTCATGTTCTGCAATTGATCCGATTCAAAGCGTTCAATGCGAAAACTGACGAAAAGAGGAATTTTCCCAAAGAGAGTAATTAATTTTCTGGCACCTCGATTTGGGAGCTTGTAGGGCGAACGAAAAACAAAAAGAGTGAAACAACACCGCGGTGTAGATGTGGATGCTAACAGACAGATGCCAATCTATCCCTCCTTCCTCTCTCCCTCTCCCTCTCTCTCTCTCCCCCTGTTCGACATGTGTGCTAGTTGGCTCCCAGACATTAGCATTTGTTTTACCCCCATCCCATGTGCTAGAGCCTCAGGCACAACAGTCAAAGACACCGCCACGTCCCACTATCATCTCATCTCATCCCAGTATGTGTGAGTGTGAACACCAGACTGAGAATGAAGAAGACACACACTGAGAAGAGAGTGTGTATGTGTGTGTGTGTGTGTGTGTGTGTGTGTGGTTCGACTCCTCATTCTCTGTGATTTTACCATCAGTGATTTAACAGTTTCATCTTATTCAACATGTATATTCTGCCTATACATTATATTGTGTTGCTGTGTGTGTGTGCATGTGCGCACGTGTGTGTGTGTCTGCATGAGTGTGAGTGTGTGTGTACATGTGTCTGTGTGTGAGTGTGTGTGTGGCTGTGTGTGGTTCAACTCCAGTTTTATCTTATTTGACATGTATATTCTGCCTTTACACACACACACACATTGTGTTGCTGTGTGTGTACGTGTGTGTGTGTGTGTGTGTGTGTGTGTGTGTGTGTGTGGTTCGACTCCTCATTCTCTGTGATTTTACTATCAGTGATTTAACAGTTTAATTTTATTCAACATGTATATTCTGCCTATACATTAGATTGCGTTGCTGTGTGTGTGTGTGTGTGTGTGTGTGTGTGTGTGTGTGTATGCATGTGTGTGTGTGTGCGCGCGCACATGTGTGTGGTTCAACTCCATTTTCATCTTACTCGACATATATATTCTGCCTTTACACACACACATTGTGTTACTGTGTGTGTGTGTATGCGTGTGTGTGTGTTTATGCATGTGTATGCGTGTGTGTGTATGTGTGGTTCAATTCCTCATTCTCTGTGATTCTACCATCAGTGATTTAACACTTTCATCTCATTCGACATGTATATTCTGCCTCTACACACACACACTGCATTGCTCTGTGTGTGTGTGTGTGTTTCATCTCCCCATGTCCACAGTGTGTTGTACATATGCTAGTGCGCCCCCTAGCTGTCGTCTGTGGCCCCTCCCCTCCCCTCCCCTCCCCTCCCTCTCTCTCCTCTCCTGCTGTTCCTCTCTTGCCCTACATATCCGTCCCGGGGAGAATAGACCCGTCTAACACCCGGCTTCACACAGACGCTGTTTTGTCATGTTTTATATCATTCTACTAATGGCAAAGAAAGCAGGTCCTCTGACTAAAGACTGCAGCGTCCCTGAAGATCTACAGGAACAAACTGAGAGGAACCAAGCACCTGAACAGATCTACAGGAACAAACTGAGAGGAACCAAAGAACCAAGAACCTGAACAGATCTACAGGAACAAACTGAGAGGAACCCAAGAACCAAGAACCGGAACAGATCTACAGGAACAAACTGAGAGGAACCCAAGAACCAAGAACCGGAACAGATCTACAGGAACAAACTGAGAGGAACCCAAGAACCAAGAACAGATCTACAGGAACAAACTGAGAGGAACCGAAGAGCATGAACCGAACCTCTGCTGAAGGAGGCACCAGCTCCTGTTCAGGCAAAAGATTGGTATTAGAAAAAAAAGGAGGAAGAACAGACAGATGAGAGAGAGAGAGACAGAGAGAGGGGGGGGAGAGACAGAGAGAGAGAGAGAGAGAGAGAGAGAGAGCTCCAGCTCCATCCAACAGATGGTAGATTTGGCGTGGCCTGTGCCATGCAGTTTATGTAAAAGCCTGTCTGGAAAGAGCACAGACCCCCAAGCACCGCTCACATATTGAAGAGTCACATCCACGGGCAGGCTGCAAAGAAAAGAGAGAGAGAGGGGGAGGACGCCCCAATGTTGGACATGACGAAAACCACACTGGATCTGATCTAGAATAGACTAGACTAGAATAGAATAGAATAGAATAGAATAGAATAGAATAGAATAGAATAGAATAGAATAGATCTTTATATTCACTGTCGTTGAAACTATGAAAATTTGTTTAGCAGCAAAAACAATTAGTGTAAAATAAAATATCACAAAATACTGAAAAATGTTATATATATATATATATATATATATATATATATATATATATATATATACACACACACACACACACACACACTACAAAAACTCCTGATATATACAAAATCTAACTCTGTTGTACAGATGAGAAATGTGTGCAAAAATAAGTATATATACATATATATATATATATATATATATATATATATATGTACAGGAAATATAGCATATATACAGGTAATATAGGATATATACAGGTAAAATAACATTTATACGGGTAATATATAGGATATATACAGGTTCTATAGGATATATACAGGTAAAATAGCATTTATACAGGTAATATATGGGATATATACAGGTAATATATAGGATATATATACAGGTAGTATAGGATATACACAGGTGATATAGGATATATACAGGTAATATATAGGATATATACCGGTAATATAGGATATATACAGGTAATATATATGCTACATACAGGTAATTTATAGGATATATACAGGTAAAATAACATTTATGCAGGTAATATATAGGATATATAGAGGTAATATATAGGATATATACAGGTTCTATAGGATATATACAGGTAAAATAGCATTTATACAGGTAATATATAGGATATATACGGGTAATATATAGGATATATATACAGGTTGTATAGGATATACACAGGTAATATAGGATATATACAGGTAATATATAGGATATATACAGGTAATATAGGATATATACAGGTAAAATAACATTTATACAGGTAATATATAGGATATATACAGGTAATATGTGTGTTGTGAGTGTTGCACTGTCAGACTTCAGTCTGTGTGTGTGTTTTGGGGAGGGGGTGGGGGGTAGTGGATGAAACCTGTGCTTGAGACTGTTGTGCGTGTGTGTGTACATATATATATACATATATATATATATATATATATATATATATATATATATATATATATATATATATATATATATATATACACACACACACACAGGGTGGGGAAGCAAAATTTACAATGACCATTTAGTTGTTTTTTCTCAGCAGGCACTACGTCAATTGTTTTGAAACCAAACATATATTGATGTCATAATCATACCTAACACTATTATCCATACCTTTTCAGAAACTTTTGCCCATATGAGTAATCAGGAAAGCAAACGTCAAAGAGTGTGTGATTTGCTGAATGCACTCGTCACACCAAAGGAGATTTCAAAAATAGTTGGAGTGTCCATAAAGACTGTTTATAATGGAAAGAAGAGAATGACTATGAGCAAAACTATTACGAGAAAGTCTGGAAGATACTATTAAAGAAGAATGGGAGAAGTTGTCACCCGAATATTTGAGGAACACTTGCGCAAGTTTCAGGAAGCGTGTGAAGGCAGTTATTGAGAAAGAAGGAGGACACATAGAATAAAAACATTTTCTATTATGTCAATTTTCTTGTGGCAAATAAATTCTCATGACTTTCAATAAACTAATTGGTCATACACTGTCTTTTAATCCCTGCCTCAAAATATTGTAAATTTTGCTTCCCCACCCTGTGTGTGTGTGTGTGTGTGTGTGTGTGTGTGTATATATATATATATATATATATATATATATATATATATATGTATAGAATCAAGTTAAAGCAGGAGGTGATATTTCAGCACCAACATCTTTATTGTTATAAAACACAGTTAAATTATTGCACACACACACACACACACACTCTGCTGCCAAAAACACTGACCAAAAATAATCTGTGCTTTTATGAACACAAACATCGACAGTAAAACTCACTGAAATACTTCAGGTTTCACTCCAGAAAATCCACAGAGCACAGCCCTGTTTGGGACCCGACTGGAACCCAAACCATTTCAGAGTTCCGCAGCGTTTGGCGTCACCGTCCAATGACAGAAGGCAGAGCTTGGAGTGGGCGGGCACATGAGAGCGCTCAGGCCCACCCTTGCACACCAGCCCCAAAATGACCTATTTGTGAGCATGTGTGACCTGCGACTGTCGATCAGTGCGAATTTGTGAAGCAATGAAGCGTGGAGGAGAGTCCCATCAGAGCAGAGGCCAGCCCCCCCACCCCCCCCCCCCACCGTCCACAGGAACAGTGGGTGTGGGAGGGAACGAAAAGCCTGGGTGAATGTAAAGAAGCACAAGGGAAGTGAGGAAGAAGAGCGGTAGAACTCATCAAACAGGGTGATTTAATGTCATCTGCCGCCGCGCTAAATCCCTTATCCCTGAAATGTTGAAAAAAGGAGTTCTATTCAAGCCGGCATATTTTTATTCCTCCTCTTCTCTCTCATTTCACATGGGCTGCAGATGCCTTAATTGTGCTCGCTCTTCAAGGCAGCCTTTTCACTTGCTCTTGATAAGTCTTTGATATTCTGTGCTTCACTAATTGTAGTCGCTGCAGTACATCTATCTTTTTTCAATTTCCTGATAATTAGCCTCTAACTCTTTCATCTGTCTTTTCAAGTGCACTAAATCTCCTTCTCTAATGAAAGTTACACTGAACCCAACAAGGTTGACGGCTGGTAAAGAAAAAAGAAAAAAAAAAAGGAGGAAAGAAAAAAAAAATCCCACTGACGTCTCTCTCTTTCTCTCTCTCTCTCTCTCCCCGACTCTCGCCGTGGGCAGGCCCTGTCCTTGGGTTTTCGAACGTGAAAATATTCAACCAAAAGAACACAGGAGCCGTTTAATAAGAACATGCTTCAAAATGACTCGGCTTTAATGGATGGAAGATGTGAGGTGAGCGGTGGAGCTAACCTGGAGCCATCCGCTAAAAAGATCAAAAAACGCAGAAATCACTCAAAGCCACCGCCGCCGCTCTCCCAAAAGATCGCCGTCCTATCGAGAGGCTCCGAGTAATGAGCTAGATTGAAATATTACTGAGGAGGGGGACGGGGGACGGGGGGGGGGGGGGGTGATGTGTGTATGATAACATATTAGCACAACATCATTTGAGTGTGACAGTGGTTTGAACTCCAGAGCCCGCCCTCAGCTTCAGCTTTGGTCCAATCAGATCCGTTTAAATAGATAAACCCACCTCTGTCTGACCTTTGACCCTGATCACACTATGCACTTTATTTTATTTTATTTATTTTTTTAATATTTATTTTATGCAAGAAAGGAAAAACAATATATAAAGCATTTTAGGTACTGTGTCTTGAATTATTTACTTAGTTGTTTGCAATTCTTAATTGTTTACTTAGTTGAACCACCTTAAGCCCCTCCCTCCCACCTTTCCTACGTACATTCAGACTGAGCTCATGGAATACCGTTGTATGTCACGTCAGTTTATTGGATTTGGCGTGTTATACGTATGCATTTTCATCCTTTCACGTGTTATTTAACACCATTTGATGGGGTGTGAATGCGCTAGCCGCTAATCGCACTAGCCGCTAATCACTAACCCTAAACCTAAGTGCTAACCTTAAACCTAACCCTAAACCTAAACCTAACCTTAATCCTAAACCCTAACCCTAAACCCTAAACCTAACCTTAACCCTAAACCTAACCCTAAACTTAACCCTAACTCTAAACCTAAACCTAACCCTAAACTTAACCCTAAACCTAACCTTAACCTTAACCCTAACCCTAAACTCAAATCTAGCTCTAAACTTAACCGCTAATTGCACTAATATCGTAAATATACACATTGAAAGCTTATAATGCGTACAGATGACACACCAGTTAAAAGTGGTGTGTTATCTGTATGCAATTCATGATACCACGTTGAAACCTGAAACAAAACAAAATATAATAAAAACAAAAAAACAAAAAAAAAATGGACACATGATATAAGTGAATTAAATAAGGGACACTTTCACTCATTCTTTCTGTCTTACAGGATAAGATTATCTATCTATCTATCGTTCTATCTATTGTTCTATCGTTCTATCGTTCTATCTATCGTTCTACCGCTCTATCGTTCTGTCGTTCTATCTATCATTCTATCTATCGTTCTATCTTTCGTTCTATCATTCTGTTATTCTATCTATCAGTCTATGGTTCTATCTATGGTTCTATCAGTTGTTCTATCGTTCTATCTATCGTTCTATCTATGATTCTATGTATAGAACCCCAGGCGTGGTGGCTCTAATAGTTTTATGTCTTCTGATTGGAAATGCAAACACAGACAGCGTGAGAGGGAAGGAGGGAAAAAAAAAAAAAAACAGGCATCAAAATTGATTTTTCAATCATGCTTGCTGTTTCAAGAGGGCGTCACATGTTCTAATGACCTCATCCCTCTTGTAGTGATGTGAGTTATTTCACACCGGGCCATTGGAAACTAAGAGGAGTAAGGTGGCAGGGGGGTGCGGGGGTTAGCGGTGTCGCTAAGTAGGACTGGGTAGTAAAGAGGAGAGGTGGGGGGGGGCTAAGGGAATGGTTAACAGGGTCATTTAGATGGGATGGGAGATCGATACTGAGGGGGAGAGAGGAGGTGCATCTGTGTCAACGTGATGTGTGGCTTCGCTGTGATTGTTCTGCAGATTACGTACAAGGGAGGGGAAAAAGACAAGGGAAGTGATCCGTCTGGGAGGGCATGTGTGCACGTGCATGTGCATGTGCACGGCGTCGCCAATCATGTACCCGTCCTCCCCTGATCTAAAACACATCTACAGGTTTTTTTTTTGTTTGTTTTTGATTTAATCCATTCAGAGGAAATGAAATGTAGCGTGAGGTGAATCCAAACCCATAAACACCCAGGGATACTTTTAGAACACTTCACACATGACTTTGTCTTTACGTTTAACCTTTTTTAAGTCATTTATTACCATTTACTGTCATATTATCCTCTGTATTTAGCATTTTTAAGTGAAAATCATCTGTTTCTCTATATTTAATTCACTGATCATGTAGGTGTTCATTAAAGCTCTGATTAAAGTTGAAGGTTATTTTATCAGAAACATCGAAAAACTGGAGAAAAAGTGTCTTTTTCAATCCAATCTGTCTGAACATGAACTGAACATAAACCCAGTGTGTCCATCCACTGTCATTGATCCAACTCCATGGGTTTGACTGGGGAATCAGTGTACATTTTTTATTAATTTTGTACATTTTCTTATTAGCTTTTGTTCATTTTGTTGATTTATTTAATTTTTTACTTGTTTTTGTTCATTTTGTTGCCTTTAAAAAAAAAAAAACATTCATCAGTTTAGTTCAGATTGTGGCTTATTTTGTTAATGTTACTTATTACATTGTTGATTTATTATAAATTGGCTGTTTTTGTTTATTTTGTTCAGTTTAATTTTTCCCCCTTTATTTTAGTCCATTTTTTACTTATTTACTTACTGATGTGACATACAACACCATTTCATCAGATCGGGGTCAGAGTTTTCAGAGTCTGAGTAGAAAAGTGAAGTTCTGACCTCCTGAACATGTGATTATGTGTTTGTGTTGTGAGCCTGTTCGTGCATTCGTCTCCTCGTCGCACGCAGCAGTGACGCCTGCCTGCAGCTTTTCCTTCAGTACATGTGGCCTTCAAGCAAACATGCAAAGCCTGAGGCTAAAGACGTTCACACAACATCAGCAGAAGAACCGAGTGGAGCACAGCCACAGAAAACCTCTTTGTTATGGAAATTCTCGGCATGGGGCCAATAATTGCAGAATTTTAGCATGGCACTGATGCAAATTTAACGATTTTTAACTGGCATTTGCATCAATATCTGATGTTAAACACAAAATAGGACCTATTATGTGCAGATAAAACATATGTATGAAGACACCGTTGGGTGTTTCTGGCACTGGTTAATGTCACTGATCATGAACATTTATGAATTTATTACTGTATTTCAATAAAAAAAATACCAAGAAAGAGCCTTTACATTAGATGCTGGTGCTTTTTACTCAGTTCAGTTACTCAGTAAATAAATTAAAATGATAGAACACCTTGCTAACCCTTAAAGACCCAAACGTTCGCCTTTAACCCTTAGACCCCAATGTCCACCTTTAACCCTCAAAGACCCAAACGTCTACCTTAACCCTTAAAGACCCAAACGTCCACCTTTAACCCTCAAAGACCCAAACATCCACCTTAACCCTTAAAGACCCAAACGTCCACCTTTAACCCTCAAAGACCCAAACGTCCACCTTAACCCTTAAAGACCCAAACGTCCATCTTTAACCCTCAAAGACCCAAACATCCACCTTTAACCCTTAAAATCCCAAACATCCACCTTTAGCCCTCAAAGACCCAAACGTCCACCTTTAACCTGTCAAGACCCAAATGTCCACCTTTAACCCTTAAAGACCCAAACGTCCACCTTTAACCCTTAAAGACCCAAATGTCCACCTTTAACCCTTAAAGACCCAAACATTCACCTTTAACCCTTAAAGACCCAATTGTCCACCTTTAACCCTTAAAGACCCAAATGTCCACCTTAACCCTTAAAGACCCAAACGTCCACCTTTAACCCATAAAGACCCAAACGTCCACCTTTAACCCTTAAAGACCCAAACGTCCACCTTTAACCCATAAAGACCCAAACGTCCACCTTTAACCCTTAAAGACCCAAACGTCCACCTTTAACCCTCAATGACCCAAATGTTCACCTTTAACCCTTAAAGACCCAAACGTCCACCTTTAACCCTTAAAGACCCAAACATCCATCTTTAACCTAAACCATCTACTGATCTAAACTGTTTAATTCCTGTTGATCCACTAAAACTACCAATCCATGTCAATAATTGGTGTAAAATACAGTTCTTCATCTTTTCATGGTCATCAGATATGACCATATTTGGACGTTCAGAGTTACTGTGGAAACACCGTCATCTTCTCCAACCTTGATTCCCCAGTCAAACCCATGGAGTTGGATCAGTGACAGTGGATGGACACACTGGGTTTATCTTCAGTTCATGACAGATTTGTCACAAAAGTCACTTTTTCTTCACTTTTCTCCATTCTTTGAATTTACTCTGACCTTTAATGAACATCTTTTCTATTTGTTATATGTCATTGTGATTGGTTCTACTGTCCATCCTGTTTGTTTGTTTGTTGTATATATAATCTGCTGCCTAATGTCCAGGTCGTTATTGTAAATGAGAATCAGTTCTCAACTAACTTACCTGGTTAAATAAATAATTAAATAAATAAACAAATAAAATCTACATGATAAGTGAATTAATTATAGAAAAATACCTGAATTCACTGAAAAATATAAAAGATAATCATGTAGTAAATGGTGATAAATCATTCAGAAAACGTTAAATGTAAAGACAGTTTCATTTAGAAGTTCCCACAGACATGACTGTAGACGTTAAAGGGTTAAAGAATGACAGAGACATGAGTAAATTTTCTTCTGAGCTCCATTTGATTCGGCATCATGACCATTTCTACATTCTATTGTCAGTTTTCTGATGAGTTATTGATAATTGACAAAGTCACAAAGTTGGAGCAGTAAATGGTGCCAGATTCAGACTTTAGTGGATTCCCTGCAGAGTCCTTCCAAGTTCAGTCCCAAACAGCCTCATTATAACACCGTTCAGTGTTGGGTTTGTGTACTGAGTAACATGCTGGACTTCCAAACACAATATGAGGACAGTTAATGGTCAACTAGTGCCAGGAGTCGTCCCTTCTGTTGGACTAGACAGAACAGTAATAGAGCACACACACACATTTGGTCATGAGAAGAAACGAAATCTGTAAACGGAGCTGCTAAAACCCAGAGTTTTATCTGTGTTTGTGCCTTTTGTTTACATGACAACAATGGCCACGCCCACCAAAAATGATGGTTTCTAAAAAGTCCGGTCAAAGTACAGATTTCAGCAAATCTCCGTTTTTGCGTTTGCGTGTAAAAAGAAGGAAACGGAGATCTGGAACAGACGACACAGTTTTCAGCGGAAATACAAATGTGTCACATGTGCTAATTCCTCCTGTGGCCCAGACTGGAACCTTTGGTGGTCCAGTTCTGGCCCGTGGTCCTTATGTTTGCCACCCTTGGCCCAGATGAATGTGTTCTGTTCCAGAACTGTTTGGAGTCTCAGACACATTCAGATCCTTTTTATTCATAATCACTCTCTCATTACTTCTATAGAATATATGACTTCTTTCTGTGTGTTGATAACTTGAGCCCACCGTCAGTTTGGACTTATTGTTTCTTTTTCAGACCCTGACAGGTGCTGAAGTTGAACTCCTTCTGCTCGTAGACCAGTCAAACCTGTAGAGCTGCTCAACGCACATGTCACAGGCTACAACACAAGAACTGCCGTCTCGCCGTCACTCATTCCTGCGTCTTATTTTTAAACACTGAGATCACATCAGTAAAGCATCAGGTAATTGGACTGTAATTAATTTATAGTCGGCGTGGTTTCTTAAAAAGTGTGTTGTGAAAAGTACAATGTGAAGTGTTGTGATGGCTGTCAGCGTGCAGCAGGCGAAGGCGACAGCTCCAAGTGATGTGAACGCTGAGCAGCTGCTGAAAAGACCGAAAAAAAAGAAAAGAAAAGAAAAACTACACCAGAGCTGTGTGTGTCATGTCTTCAAGGATAATTTTGTTATTCATTCCTGTGCTAACTTAAACACAATAATTTAGACGACTTAAAAACAACTTAGGTGTCAAACTGAACTTTTAAGGACAAATCGCTGCATTTACTCGATGCCATTTTCCCACAGTTTAATCTGAGCTAATTTAATTTCTTTTTCAAGGGTGGGAAAACTGTTTTACTGTGTGTTTTAGGGTTGAAACAGGTGGAATAACAGAAAAAGACAAAGAGAGGAACTGAAGTTTGACAGGTTTGGACTAAATAAGGCACTAGAGTGGACATCAGTAAGAGATTTAGGATGTTGAACATGAACTGTGAACTGGAACACACTGAACAACAACAAGGATTTGAATTTGGGAACAGTAGGTTTAGTTTTGGGGTGTTTTGTCATAAATCATTTCAACTGCTTTTTGAGGCTGTTTAACTACATAAAGCAGTTACAGAGTCGAATAAAATAAGCAACAAAAATGAACAAAAACAACCAAAGATATCAATAAAATGAAGAAAAATGAATAATAAACCAACAAAATAGTAAGTAACAGGAACAAAATGAGCCACAAACTGAACACAGTTGAAGAAAAAAATAGTAAAATAAAAAAACAAAATGTAGAAAAATAAGCAACTAGATGAACAAAAACAAATATTTACAAAATAAAAAATAACATGACTTATTAACTTTATATATAACTTTTTTATAAATCAGTTCAGCTGCTTTTTGACACCTGTTTAACTCCATAAAGCAGTTATAGTAAAAAAAAAAAAAAAAGAATAAAATTAGCAACAAAATGGACAAAAATAAAAATAAACCAACAAAATAATTAGTAACATGAACAAAATAAGCCAGAAACGGAACAAAATTGAAGAAAATAATAAAATAAAAAACTAAATGTAGGAAAATACAAAAATTAGTAACTAAATGAAAAAAAATTAATAAAAACATTTACAAAATAATAAATAACATGAAAAAATATGGAAAAAATTAACTAAAATGAAGTAAAAAAAAAAAAAAAAAGAAAGAATAAAATAAGCAACAAAATGAACAAAAATGAATAATAAACCAAAAAAAAAAAGTAGTAACATGAACAAAATGAGCCACAAATGGAACAAAATTGAAGAAAAAAAAATTCTAAAATAAAAAAAAACAAAATGTAGGAAAATATACAAAATAAGCAACTAAATGAACAAAAATAAAAATATGTACAAAATAATAAATAACATGAAAAAATGAACTAAATTTAAGTAAAAAGAAAAAAATAAAATAAAATTAACCACAATCTGAATTTGGTCCCAGTAGTGTCTGTTTTGGGCTTTTTTTTTTTTCGTTAATCAGTCCAGCTGCTTTTTGACACCTGTTTAACTCCATAAAACAGTTCCACGGACAAAATTTGGTAAAAACAAAGTAAAAATAAATAAAGGAAAATCCCCACAACACTGGAAACAACAGGAAAAACAAAAAACCACAAAGAAAACAGTGAAAAGAAAAGGCCAAAGCGTCTATTCTATCAATACAATTTAGAATTTAACTATAACAATTGGATTGATATGAATATTTCTGATCGATGGTACATTCAGAACGTGCCACCGTTGACACGTCAGGAGTTAAAGGGTTGGACTTCTCCCACTCGGTCTTTTTAAAAACACAATAATTCAGACGACTTAAAAACAACTTAGGTGTCAAACTGAACTTTTAAGGACAAATGGCTGCATTTACTGTATGCCATTTTCCCCCACAGTTTTATTTGAGCTAATTTAATTTCTTTCTCAGGGGTGGGAAAACTCGCTGCCTCTTCAAACTTTTAGAGTATGTAATTTGGTGTAAAACAGTCGCACTTTAGGCCTTCTCCACCAGTGAAATTAAACGGGACCCTGCGGGGTTGTGTTGGAGGGTATTAAGTAATGTTTATTGATGTTTATTCTCCGAGGGAGCTGCGTGAAAAAAAAATCACTCTTCAGCTTTGATTAATTCCCCACCCCCACCCAGCGTAAACGATGGAGCCCAAGTAAAAATCGCTCTTTAGCCATGACTAAGAGAGAGAGTCCGAGTGGAGCGTCTGTGTTGAAAAGCCCTCATGCTGTTTTATGTAAAAAATGGACTGTGACCGTGAGGACTTGGTGAAAAATGATGGCCGGAAGCTGCTGCACGATTCATCACCTATGAATGCGAACAGCTGGGATGTCTTCTTTTTACTCTTTGAGGATGGAGATCACATTCTGCCTCGGTCAGAGCAGTGAACTCCTGTTTTTATCAGCGTGGTCACGTGGGCACATCAGATCAACAGCTGTAGGTGATGACAGACGCCGCTTTACCTGAACGCCACCGCCATCCGACCGACGGTTTTATTAATATGTTTAAGGGATGTAATGATAGGAAAATTTCATATCACGGTCAAGGTTCTAATAGTTTTGGATTTTTTATTCTAGTTTAGTTTTATTTAGTTTTGACTTTTTTTTTCTGTAATTCAGTTAGTTTTAATTAGTTTTTAGAGCAGGTTTGCTAGTTTTTATTAGTTTTCGTTATTTTCTAAATGCTTAGTTTTAGTTTAGTTTGAGTTTTTTTTAATATCTTTTCTCTTCTTCTTCTTCTTCTTCTTCTTCTTCTCTGTCGTATTCAAATAAATCCCAGACAGGACTTTGCTGCTTTCTCCCAACTTTAGTCTCCATGTTTCCAGGTAGAGTGGGGACCAGAAGACGACTGGAAACCACAAGTGACGGACCATTAAATATCATATGGTGCCAGCAGAAAATTGCTAGAAGAAAATAAATTGATTTCGTATCAATCCGACATTGACAAAGACAAAAACGAAGGGAATTTTATCCATAATTTTTATCTGTTTTAGTTTGTTTTATAAACACACAATACAGTTTCAGTTAATCACTTTTTTCTTTTAATTATTGTTTTTATTCATTTCAATTAATGAAAATGTTTTAACAATTCTAGTTTTTTACCTTGATCATGGTTATTGTGACCAAAATTATCACGGTTATCATTATTATCGCAGGATTATTGAAATTGTGCTCAAAATGTTCAAAAAGTACTAATACACACACTGAAACAATTTAACCAAGTTGTATTTAAAAAAAACCCAAAACAATAAAACAAATAAAATAATTGGTACAATGTACCCTCTGTTGCAGAAACATTCAAATATTTAACCCTTAGTGGTCTGAGCCTATTTTGTCCATTTTTCAGTCCTTTTGATTTTGCCTTTATATACTATATAAACAAATGTTTACTATACACATGTTTGGGATCTGTTTTTCAGCACAACTTCATCTATATCATCTGTCTATTATTTTTTCACTTTAACCTACTATAAAAACACCAAAGGAATATATATAGAAAATCCAATTTGAAAAATGTATAGAATTTATTGCATAAATAACACACAGATGCTTAACGAACCTTTTCAAAGACTTTACAAGTGCATATTGGTTCCAAATATTAAGTATATAAAATCAAAATTGTAATAAATTAAAACTATACTCAAATATTTGACACAAAAGCAGGTCTTTACATCGGCGTTTTCTCCAGAAAAGTGCGGTAATCAAACACGGTTATCATGATAATTAGAATTTAAACGGTAATACTAACCGTCTGTGATTTTACCATGGTTTTATCGTTAATACCTGTAATCGTTACATCCCTAAATATGTTTATGAGTGCGGATATACACGGAAAAGTCAAAGAAAGCTGTTCAAATATCCACGTCTGAGGAATTTAGGTTAATTTGGAACTGGTTGAGCAGATCCGTCTTGAACCCTTTAATTCAGTGGTTCCAACCTTTTTTTTTACTCCTGACCCCATTTTCACATCCCAGGCTTCGGCCGACCTCAGACATTTTTTGCTAAAATTAATTTGTTTTTGATCCTGTAATAGTTTTCTCTCCTCTGTTTCAAATCCAGGTTAATTTCAGAGGACATTTAGTCTATATAATGTCTATTATTGTGGATGGAGGCAGTAAAGCCAGGTGTAGATTACTGCACAAAGGGAGAACTGGATTTTCCTTGGTCAGGATATGTACAGTCAGTCCAGCTGGATTTACAAGGCTGACAATTAATACTGAACAAACAAGAACCCAAACTATGAATTATGAAAGAGCTGCAGCATCTGAAACTGACCACAATGAACATTTGACACATAAACAGAACCACAGTGCTTCAGTCTCAGACTCACTGTTTGTCTGCTATGGATTGGGATTGGCTCTGTTAACTCAACACAGATTTAGATTAGGAAGGGTTTTTTCTTTTTTTTTTTTTTTTTTAATCAGTTACTAGAAATTTCAGGTGACCCCATGTAGGATCCTGACCCCAAGGTTGAAAAACCCTGCTTTGACCCCTCTGGTGTTCACACTGGTGTTCTTTTATCGATAAATGTATGTTATTTCTGTTTCCATTATATTTACTGGTCTACATCTGTTGGAATGACTTCAATAATTCCAGTCTCTGATCCCAGGATCTGTTACATCTACGAGTTCTAAAAGTCAAAACAGAACTTGGAAAGAAAGCTTTTAAATGTTCTGGTTTCACTGAATAGAACAGAACCTTCATAAGGAGATAAAACTAAAGGAACTGGACTGTTTAATACAGTCAAAGTCATTTTAATCCAGTGTTTTTCAACCTTGGGGTCAGGAGCAGACGTGGGGTCACCTGAAATTTCTAGCAATTGATGTAAAAACAAAAATAAAACCTTCCTAATCTAAATCTGTGTTGAGTTAACAGAGCCAATCCTAATCCATAGCAGAGTCTGTACAGTCATAACAGTGAGTCTGAAACCGAAGCACTGTGGTTCTGTTTATGTGTCAAATGTTCATTGTGGTCAGTTTCAGATGCTGCAGCTCTTTCATAATTCATAGTTTGAGTTCTTGTTTGTTCAGTATTAATTGTCAGCCTTGTAAATCCAAGCTGGACTGACTGTACATATCCTGACCAAGGAAAATCCAGTTCTCCCT
Organism: Sphaeramia orbicularis; assembly: GCF_902148855.1. NCBI lineage: Eukaryota > Metazoa > Chordata > Actinopteri > Kurtiformes > Apogonidae > Sphaeramia > Sphaeramia orbicularis. Next base: position 13,564,015 of record NC_043972.1, read on the forward strand.
TTGTGCAGTAATTTCCATCTGGCTTTACTGCCTCCATCCACAATAATATATATTATATAGACTAAATGTTCTCTAACATTAACCTGGATTTGAAACAGAGGAGAGAAAACTATTACAGGATCAAAACCAAATTAATTTGAGCAAAAAAAAAGTCTGTGTTTTGAATGTCTGGGGTCGACAGAAATGTGTGATTTTAAAATGGAGTCAGGAGTAAAAAAAGGTTGGACCCACTGCTAAACACACTGGATTTATTCTGCACGTCGTTAGCCTCAGAATAACTGTCCAAGTCAGACACAAATGGACAAAAGTCTGTGGACACGTTGAATCCAGGTGTTTCTTTTCTAA